>NW_026989530.1:0-22980 GCF_030222135.1 Aotus nancymaae | reverse complement strand
AAACCCGTGTGTGGATTCAGCAGTCTGCAAACACTTTCTCTGCAGAGTCCCAAAACAGGCGTTTTCAGCCCATTACCGGCATATGGAAGAAACAGCAGTAAGCACAGGGAAATATCTGCTTCTAAATCCAAAACGCAGCTATCTAACAGAACGGTTGTCAATGTGTGCACTCAACTTCCAGAGTTAAACCCGTGTGTGGATTCAGCAGTCTGCAAACACTTTCTCTGCAGAGTCCCAAAACAGGCGTTTTCAGCCCATTACCGGCATATGGAAGAAACAGCAGTAAGCACAGGGAAATATCTGCTTCTAAATCCAAAACGCAGCTATCTAACAGAACGGTTGTCAATGTGTGCACTCAACTTCCAGAGTTAAACCCGTGTGTGGATTCAGCAGTCTGCAAACACTTTCTCTGCAGAGTCCCAAAACAGGCGTTTTCAGCCCATTACCGGCATATGGAAGAAACAGCAGTAAGCACAGGGAAATATCTGCTTCTAAATCCAAAACGCAGCTATCTAACAGAACGGTTGTCAATGTGTGCACTCAACTTCCAGAGTTAAACCCGTGTGTGGATTCAGCAGTCTGCAAACACTTTCTCTGCAGAGTCCCAAAACAGGCGTTTTCAGCCCATTACCGGCATATGGAAGAAACAGCAGTAAGCACTGGGAAATATCTGCTTCTAAATCCAAAAGGCAGCTATCTAACAGAACGGTTGTCAATGTGTGCACTCAACTTCCAGAGTTAAACCCGTGTGTGGATTCAGCAGTCTGCAAACACTTTCTCTGCAGAGTCCCAAAACAGGCGTTTTCAGCCCATTACCGGCATATGGAAGAAACAGCAGTAAGCACAGGGAAATATCTGCTTCTAAATCCAAAACGCAGCTATCTAACAGAACGGTTGTCAATGTGTGCACTCAACTTCCAGAGTTAAACCCGTGTGTGGATTCAGCAGTCTGCAAACACTTTCTCTGCAGAGTCCCAAAACAGGCGTTTTCAGCCGATTACCGGCATATGGAAGAAACAGCAGTAAGCACAGGGAAATATCTGCTTCTAAATCCAAAACGCAGCTATCTAACAGAACGGTTGTCAATGTGTGCACTCAACTTCCAGAGTTAAACCCGTGTGTGGATTCAGCAGTCTGCAAACACTTTCTCTGCAGAGTCCCAAAACAGGCGTTTTCAGCCCATTACCGGCATATGGAAGAAACAGCAGTAAGCACAGGGAAATATCTGCTTCTAAATCCAAAACGCAGCTATCTAACAGAACGGTTGTCAATGTGTGCACTCAACTTCCAGAGTTAAACCCGTGTGTGGATTCAGCAGTCTGCAAACACTTTCTCTGCAGAGTCCCAAAACAGGCGTTTTCAGCCCATTACCGGCATATGGAAGAAACAGCAGTAAGCACAGGGAAATATCTGCTTCTAAATCCAAAACGCAGCTATCTAACAGAACGGTTGTCAATGTGTGCACTCAACTTCCAGAGTTAAACCCGTGTGTGGATTCAGCAGTCTGCAAACACTTTCTCTGCAGAGTCCCAAAACAGGCGTTTTCAGCCCATTACCGGCATATGGAAGAAGCAGCAGTAAGCACAGGGAAATATCTGCTTCTAAATCCAAAACGCAGCTATCTAACAGAACGGTTGTCAATGTGTGCACTCAACTTCCAGAGTTAAACCCGTGTGTGGATTCAGCAGTCTGCAAACACTTTCTCTGCAGAGTCCCAAAACAGGCGTTTTCAGCCCATTACCGGCATATGGAAGAAACAGCAGTAAGCACAGGGAAATATCTGCTTCTAAATCCAAAACGCAGCTATCTAACAGAACGGTTGTTAATGTGTGCACTCAACTTCCAGAGTTAAACCCGTGTGTGGATTCAGCAGTCTGCAAACACTTTCTCTGCAGAGTCCCAAAACAGGCGTTTTCAGCCCATTTCTGGCATATGGAAGAAACTGCAGTAAGCACAGGGAAATATCTGCTTCTAAATCCAAAACGCAGCTATCTAACAGAACGGTTGTCAATGTGTGCACTCAACTTCCAGAGTTAAACCCGTGTGTGGATTCAGCAGTCTGCAAACACTTTCTCTGCAGAGTCCCAAAACAGGCGTTTTCAGCCCATTACCGGCATATGGAAGAAACAGCAGTAAGCACTGGGAAATATCTGCTTCTAAATCCAAAACGCAGCTATCTAACAGAACGGTTGTCAATGTGTGCACTCAACTTCCAGAGTTAAACCCGTGTGTGGATTCAGCAGTCTGCAAACACTTTCTCTGCAGAGTCCCAAAACAGGCGTTTTCAGCCCATTACCGGCATATGGAAGAAACAGCAGTAAGCACAGGGAAATATCTGCTTCTAAATCCAAAACGCAGCTATCTAACAGAACGGTTGTCAATGTGTGCACTCAACTTCCAGAGTTAAACCCGTGTGTGGATTCAGCAGTCTGCAAACACTTTCTCTGCAGAGTCCCAAAACAGGCGTTTTCAGCCCATTTCTGGCATATGGAAGAAACTGCAGTAAGCACAGGGAAATATCTGCTTCTAAATCCAAAACGCAGCTATCTAACAGAACGGTTGTCAATGTGTGCACTCAACTTCCAGAGTTAAACCCGTGTGTGGATTCAGCAGTCTGCAAACACTTTCTCTGCAGAGTCCCAAAACAGGCGTTTTCAGCCCATTACCGGCATATGGAAGAAACAGCAGTAAGCACAGGGAAATATCTGCTTCTAAATCCAAAACGCAGCTATCTAACAGAACGGTTGTCAATGTGTGCACTCAACTTCCAGAGTTAAACCCGTGTGTGGATTCAGCAGTCTGCAAACACTTTCTCTGCAGAGTCCCAAAACAGGCGTTTTCAGCCCATTACCGGCATATGGAAGAAACAGCAGTAAGCACTGGGAAATATCTGCTTCTAAATCCAAAACGCAGCTATCTAACAGAACGGTTGTCAATGTGTGCACTCAACTTCCAGAGTTAAACCCGTGTGTGGATTCAGCAGTCTGCAAACACTTTCTCTGCAGAGTCCCAAAACAGGCGTTTTCAGCCCATTACCGGCATATGGAAGAAACAGCAGTAAGCACAGGGAAATATCTGCTTCTAAATCCAAAACGCAGCTATCTAACAGAACGGTTGTCAATGTGTGCACTCAACTTCCAGAGTTAAACCCGTGTGTGGATTCAGCAGTCTGCAAACACTTTCTCTGCAGAGTCCCAAAACAGGCGTTTTCAGCCCATTACCGGCATATGGAAGAAACAGCAGTAAGCACAGGGAAATATCTGCTTCTAAATCCAAAACGCAGCTATCTAACAGAACGGTTGTCAATGTGTGCACTCAACTTCCAGAGTTAAACCCGTGTGTGGATTCAGCAGTCTGCAAACACTTTCTCTGCAGAGTCCCAAAACAGGCGTTTTCAGCCCATTACCGGCATATGGAAGAAACAGCAGTAAGCACAGGGAAATATCTGCTTCTAAATCCAAAACGCAGCTATCTAACAGAACGGTTGTCAATGTGTGCACTCAACTTCCAGAGTTAAACCCGTGTGTGGATTCAGCAGTCTGCAAACACTTTCTCTGCAGAGTCCCAAAACAGGCGTTTTCAGCCCATTACCGGCATATGGAAGAAACAGCAGTAAGCACTGGGAAATATCTGCTTCTAAATCCAAAAGGCAGCTATCTAACAGAACGGTTGTCAATGTGTGCACTCAACTTCCAGAGTTAAACCCGTGTGTGGATTCAGCAGTCTGCAAACACTTTCTCTGCAGAGTCCCAAAACAGGCGTTTTCAGCCCATTACCGGCATATGGAAGAAACAGCAGTAAGCACAGGGAAATATCTGCTTCTAAATCCAAAACGCAGCTATCTAACAGAACGGTTGTCAATGTGTGCACTCAACTTCCAGAGTTAAACCCGTGTGTGGATTCAGCAGTCTGCAAACACTTTCTCTGCAGAGTCCCAAAACAGGCGTTTTCAGCCCATTACCGGCATATGGAAGAAACAGCAGTAAGCACAGGGAAATATCTGCTTCTAAATCCAAAACGCAGCTATCTAACAGAACGGTTGTCAATGTGTGCACTCAACTTCCAGAGTTAAACCCGTGTGTGGATTCAGCAGTCTGCAAACACTTTCTCTGCAGAGTCCCAAAACAGGCGTTTTCAGCCCATTACCGGCATATGGAAGAAACAGCAGTAAGCACAGGGAAATATCTGCTTCTAAATCCAAAACGCAGCTATCTAACAGAACGGTTGTCAATGTGTGCACTCAACTTCCAGAGTTAAACCCGTGTGTGGATTCAGCAGTCTGCAAACACTTTCTCTGCAGAGTCCCAAAACAGGCGTTTTCAGCCCATTACCGGCATATGGAAGAAACAGCAGTAAGCACAGGGAAATATCTGCTTCTAAATCCAAAACGCAGCTATCTAACAGAACGGTTGTCAATGTGTGCACTCAACTTCCAGAGTTAAACCCGTGTGTGGATTCAGCAGTCTGCAAACACTTTCTCTGCAGAGTCCCAAAACAGGCGTTTTCAGCCCATTACCGGCATATGGAAGAAACAGCAGTAAGCACAGGGAAATATCTGCTTCTAAATCCAAAACGCAGCTATCTAACAGAACGGTTGTCAATGTGTGCACTCAACTTCCAGAGTTAAACCCGTGTGTGGATTCAGCAGTCTGCAAACACTTTCTCTGCAGAGTCCCAAAACAGGCGTTTTCAGCCCATTACCGGCATATGGAAGAAACAGCAGTAAGCACAGGGAAATATCTGCTTCTAAATCCAAAACGCAGCTATCTAACAGAACGGTTGTCAATGTGTGCACTCAACTTCCAGAGTTAAACCCGTGTGTGGATTCAGCAGTCTGCAAACACTTTCTCTGCAGAGTCCCAAAACAGGCGTTTTCAGCCCATTACCGGCATATGGAAGAAACAGCAGTAAGCACAGGGAAATATCTGCTTCTAAATCCAAAACGCAGCTATCTAACAGAACGGTTGTCAATGTGTGCACTCAACTTCCAGAGTTAAACCCGTGTGTGGATTCAGCAGTCTGCAAACACTTTCTCTGCAGAGTCCCAAAACAGGCGTTTTCAGCCCATTTCTGGCATATGGAAGAAACTGCAGTAAGCACAGGGAAATATCTGCTTCTAAATCCAAAACGCAGCTATCTAACAGAACGGTTGTCAATGTGTGCACTCAACTTCCAGAGTTAAACCCGTGTGTGGATTCAGCAGTCTGCAAACACTTTCTCTGCAGAGTCCCAAAACAGGCGTTTTCAGCCCATTACCGGCATATGGAAGAAACAGCAGTAAGCACAGGGAAATATCTGCTTCTAAATCCAAAACGCAGCTATCTAACAGAACGGTTGTCAATGTGTGCACTCAACTTCCAGAGTTAAACCCGTGTGTGGATTCAGCAGTCTGCAAACACTTTCTCTGCAGAGTCCCAAAACAGGCGTTTTCAGCCCATTACCGGCATATGGAAGAAACAGCAGTAAGCACAGGGAAATATCTGCTTCTAAATCCAAAACGCAGCTATCTAACAGAACGGTTGTCAATGTGTGCACTCAACTTCCAGAGTTAAACCCGTGTGTGGATTCAGCAGTCTGCAAACACTTTCTCTGCAGAGTCCCAAAACAGGCGTTTTCAGCCCATTACCGGCATATGGAAGAAACAGCAGTAAGCACTGGGAAATATCTGCTTCTAAATCCAAAACGCAGCTATCTAACAGAACGGTTGTCAATGTGTGCACTCAACTTCCAGAGTTAAACCCGTGTGTGGATTCAGCAGTCTGCAAACACTTTCTCTGCAGAGTCCCAAAACAGGCGTTTTCAGCCCATTACCGGCATATGGAAGAAACAGCAGTAAGCACTGGGAAATATCTGCTTCTAAATCCAAAAGGCAGCTATCTAACAGAACGGTTGTCAATGTGTGCACTCAACTTCCAGAGTTAAACCCGTGTGTGGATTCAGCAGTCTGCAAACACTTTCTCTGCAGAGTCCCAAAACAGGCGTTTTCAGCCCATTACCGGCATATGGAAGAAACAGCAGTAAGCACAGGGAAATATCTGCTTCTAAATCCAAAACGCAGCTATCTAACAGAACGGTTGTCAATGTGTGCACTCAACTTCCAGAGTTAAACCCGTGTGTGGATTCAGCAGTCTGCAAACACTTTCTCTGCAGAGTCCCAAAACAGGCGTTTTCAGCCCATTACCGGCATATGGAAGAAACAGCAGTAAGCACAGGGAAATATCTGCTTCTAAATCCAAAACGCAGCTATCTAACAGAACGGTTGTCAATGTGTGCACTCAACTTCCAGAGTTAAACCCGTGTGTGGATTCAGCAGTCTGCAAACACTTTCTCTGCAGAGTCCCAAAACAGGCGTTTTCAGCCCATTACCGGCATATGGAAGAAACAGCAGTAAGCACAGGGAAATATCTGCTTCTAAATCCAAAACGCAGCTATCTAACAGAACGGTTGTCAATGTGTGCACTCAACTTCCAGAGTTAAACCCGTGTGTGGATTCAGCAGTCTGCAAACACTTTCTCTGCAGAGTCCCAAAACAGGCGTTTTCAGCCCATTACCGGCATATGGAAGAAACAGCAGTAAGCACTGGGAAATATCTGCTTCTAAATCCAAAAGGCAGCTATCTAACAGAACGGTTGTCAATGTGTGCACTCAACTTCCAGAGTTAAACCCGTGTGTGGATTCAGCAGTCTGCAAACACTTTCTCTGCAGAGTCCCAAAACAGGCGTTTTCAGCCCATTACCGGCATATGGAAGAAACAGCAGTAAGCACAGGGAAATATCTGCTTCTAAATCCAAAACGCAGCTATCTAACAGAACGGTTGTCAATGTGTGCACTCAACTTCCAGAGTTAAACCCGTGTGTGGATTCAGCAGTCTGCAAACACTTTCTCTGCAGAGTCCCAAAACAGGCGTTTTCAGCCGATTACCGGCATATGGAAGAAACAGCAGTAAGCACAGGGAAATATCTGCTTCTAAATCCAAAACGCAGCTATCTAACAGAACGGTTGTCAATGTGTGCACTCAACTTCCAGAGTTAAACCCGTGTGTGGATTCAGCAGTCTGCAAACACTTTCTCTGCAGAGTCCCAAAACAGGCGTTTTCAGCCCATTACCGGCATATGGAAGAAACAGCAGTAAGCACAGGGAAATATCTGCTTCTAAATCCAAAACGCAGCTATCTAACAGAACGGTTGTCAATGTGTGCACTCAACTTCCAGAGTTAAACCCGTGTGTGGATTCAGCAGTCTGCAAACACTTTCTCTGCAGAGTCCCAAAACAGGCGTTTTCAGCCCATTACCGGCATATGGAAGAAACAGCAGTAAGCACAGGGAAATATCTGCTTCTAAATCCAAAACGCAGCTATCTAACAGAACGGTTGTCAATGTGTGCACTCAACTTCCAGAGTTAAACCCGTGTGTGGATTCAGCAGTCTGCAAACACTTTCTCTGCAGAGTCCCAAAACAGGCGTTTTCAGCCCATTACCGGCATATGGAAGAAGCAGCAGTAAGCACAGGGAAATATCTGCTTCTAAATCCAAAACGCAGCTATCTAACAGAACGGTTGTCAATGTGTGCACTCAACTTCCAGAGTTAAACCCGTGTGTGGATTCAGCAGTCTGCAAACACTTTCTCTGCAGAGTCCCAAAACAGGCGTTTTCAGCCCATTACCGGCATATGGAAGAAACAGCAGTAAGCACAGGGAAATATCTGCTTCTAAATCCAAAACGCAGCTATCTAACAGAACGGTTGTTAATGTGTGCACTCAACTTCCAGAGTTAAACCCGTGTGTGGATTCAGCAGTCTGCAAACACTTTCTCTGCAGAGTCCCAAAACAGGCGTTTTCAGCCCATTTCTGGCATATGGAAGAAACTGCAGTAAGCACAGGGAAATATCTGCTTCTAAATCCAAAACGCAGCTATCTAACAGAACGGTTGTCAATGTGTGCACTCAACTTCCAGAGTTAAACCCGTGTGTGGATTCAGCAGTCTGCAAACACTTTCTCTGCAGAGTCCCAAAACAGGCGTTTTCAGCCCATTACCGGCATATGGAAGAAACAGCAGTAAGCACTGGGAAATATCTGCTTCTAAATCCAAAACGCAGCTATCTAACAGAACGGTTGTCAATGTGTGCACTCAACTTCCAGAGTTAAACCCGTGTGTGGATTCAGCAGTCTGCAAACACTTTCTCTGCAGAGTCCCAAAACAGGCGTTTTCAGCCCATTACCGGCATATGGAAGAAACAGCAGTAAGCACAGGGAAATATCTGCTTCTAAATCCAAAACGCAGCTATCTAACAGAACGGTTGTCAATGTGTGCACTCAACTTCCAGAGTTAAACCCGTGTGTGGATTCAGCAGTCTGCAAACACTTTCTCTGCAGAGTCCCAAAACAGGCGTTTTCAGCCCATTTCTGGCATATGGAAGAAACTGCAGTAAGCACAGGGAAATATCTGCTTCTAAATCCAAAACGCAGCTATCTAACAGAACGGTTGTCAATGTGTGCACTCAACTTCCAGAGTTAAACCCGTGTGTGGATTCAGCAGTCTGCAAACACTTTCTCTGCAGAGTCCCAAAACAGGCGTTTTCAGCCCATTACCGGCATATGGAAGAAACAGCAGTAAGCACAGGGAAATATCTGCTTCTAAATCCAAAACGCAGCTATCTAACAGAACGGTTGTCAATGTGTGCACTCAACTTCCAGAGTTAAACCCGTGTGTGGATTCAGCAGTCTGCAAACACTTTCTCTGCAGAGTCCCAAAACAGGCGTTTTCAGCCCATTACCGGCATATGGAAGAAACAGCAGTAAGCACAGGGAAATATCTGCTTCTAAATCCAAAACGCAGCTATCTAACAGAACGGTTGTCAATGTGTGCACTCAACTTCCAGAGTTAAACCCGTGTGTGGATTCAGCAGTCTGCAAACACTTTCTCTGCAGAGTCCCAAAACAGGCGTTTTCAGCCCATTACCGGCATATGGAAGAAACAGCAGTAAGCACAGGGAAATATCTGCTTCTAAATCCAAAACGCAGCTATCTAACAGAACGGTTGTCAATGTGTGCACTCAACTTCCAGAGTTAAACCCGTGTGTGGATTCAGCAGTCTGCAAACACTTTCTCTGCAGAGTCCCAAAACAGGCGTTTTCAGCCCATTACCGGCATATGGAAGAAACAGCAGTAAGCACAGGGAAATATCTGCTTCTAAATCCAAAACGCAGCTATCTAACAGAACGGTTGTCAATGTGTGCACTCAACTTCCAGAGTTAAACCCGTGTGTGGATTCAGCAGTCTGCAAACACTTTCTCTGCAGAGTCCCAAAACAGGCGTTTTCAGCCCATTACCGGCATATGGAAGAAACAGCAGTAAGCACTGGGAAATATCTGCTTCTAAATCCAAAACGCAGCTATCTAACAGAACGGTTGTCAATGTGTGCACTCAACTTCCAGAGTTAAACCCGTGTGTGGATTCAGCAGTCTGCAAACACTTTCTCTGCAGAGTCCCAAAACAGGCGTTTTCAGCCCATTACCGGCATATGGAAGAAACAGCAGTAAGCACAGGGAAATATCTGCTTCTAAATCCAAAACGCAGCTATCTAACAGAACGGTTGTCAATGTGTGCACTCAACTTCCAGAGTTAAACCCGTGTGTGGATTCAGCAGTCTGCAAACACTTTCTCTGCAGAGTCCCAAAACAGGCGTTTTCAGCCGATTACCGGCATATGGAAGAAACAGCAGTAAGCACAGGGAAATATCTGCTTCTAAATCCAAAACGCAGCTATCTAACAGAACGGTTGTCAATGTGTGCACTCAACTTCCAGAGTTAAACCCGTGTGTGGATTCAGCAGTCTGCAAACACTTTCTCTGCAGAGTCCCAAAACAGGCGTTTTCAGCCCATTACCGGCATATGGAAGAAACAGCAGTAAGCACAGGGAAATATCTGCTTCTAAATCCAAAACGCAGCTATCTAACAGAACGGTTGTCAATGTGTGCACTCAACTTCCAGAGTTAAACCCGTGTGTGGATTCAGCAGTCTGCAAACACTTTCTCTGCAGAGTCCCAAAACAGGCGTTTTCAGCCCATTACCGGCATATGGAAGAAACAGCAGTAAGCACAGGGAAATATCTGCTTCTAAATCCAAAACGCAGCTATCTAACAGAACGGTTGTCAATGTGTGCACTCAACTTCCAGAGTTAAACCCGTGTGTGGATTCAGCAGTCTGCAAACACTTTCTCTGCAGAGTCCCAAAACAGGCGTTTTCAGCCCATTACCGGCATATGGAAGAAGCAGCAGTAAGCACAGGGAAATATCTGCTTCTAAATCCAAAACGCAGCTATCTAACAGAACGGTTGTCAATGTGTGCACTCAACTTCCAGAGTTAAACCCGTGTGTGGATTCAGCAGTCTGCAAACACTTTCTCTGCAGAGTCCCAAAACAGGCGTTTTCAGCCCATTACCGGCATATGGAAGAAACAGCAGTAAGCACAGGGAAATATCTGCTTCTAAATCCAAAAAGCAGCTATCTAACAGAACGGTTGTCAATGTGTGCACTCAACTTCCAGAGTTAAACCCGTGTGTGGATTCAGCAGTCTGCAAACACTTTCTCTGCAGAGTCCCAAAACAGGCGTTTTCAGCCCATTTCTGGCATATGGAAGAAACTGCAGTAAGCACAGGGAAATATCTGCTTCTAAATCCAAAACGCAGCTATCTAACAGAACGGTTGTCAATGTGTGCACTCAACTTCCAGAGTTAAACCCGTGTGTGGATTCAGCAGTCTGCAAACACTTTCTCTGCAGAGTCCCAAAACAGGCGTTTTCAGCCCGTTACCGGCATATGGAAGAAACAGCAGTAAGCACTGGGAAATATCTGCTTCTAAATCCAAAACGCAGCTATCTAACAGAACGGTTGTCAATGTGTGCACTCAACTTCCAGAGTTAAACCCGTGTGTGGATTCAGCAGTCTGCAAACACTTTCTCTGCAGAGTCCCAAAACAGGCGTTTTCAGCCCATTACCGGCATATGGAAGAAACAGCAGTAAGCACAGGGAAATATCTGCTTCTAAATCCAAAACGCAGCTATCTAACAGAACGGTTGTCAATGTGTGCACTCAACTTCCAGAGTTAAACCCGTGTGTGGATTCAGCAGTCTGCAAACACTTTCTCTGCAGAGTCCCAAAACAGGCGTTTTCAGCCCATTTCTGGCATATGGAAGAAACTGCAGTAAGCACAGGGAAATATCTGCTTCTAAATCCAAAACGCAGCTATCTAACAGAACGGTTGTCAATGTGTGCACTCAACTTCCAGAGTTAAACCCGTGTGTGGATTCAGCAGTCTGCAAACACTTTCTCTGCAGAGTCCCAAAACAGGCGTTTTCAGCCCATTACCGGCATATGGAAGAAACAGCAGTAAGCACTGGGAAATATCTGCTTCTAAATCCAAAACGCAGCTATCTAACAGAACGGTTGTCAATGTGTGCACTCAACTTCCAGAGTTAAACCCGTGTGTGGATTCAGCAGTCTGCAAACACTTTCTCTGCAGAGTCCCAAAACAGGCGTTTTCAGCCCATTACCGGCATATGGAAGAAACAGCAGTAAGCACAGGGAAATATCTGCTTCTAAATCCAAAACGCAGCTATCTAACAGAACGGTTGTCAATGTGTGCACTCAACTTCCAGAGTTAAACCCGTGTGTGGATTCAGCAGTCTGCAAACACTTTCTCTGCAGAGTCCCAAAACAGGCGTTTTCAGCCCATTTCTGGCATATGGAAGAAACTGCAGTAAGCACAGGGAAATATCTGCTTCTAAATCCAAAACGCAGCTATCTAACAGAACGGTTGTCAATGTGTGCACTCAACTTCCAGAGTTAAACCCGTGTGTGGATTCAGCAGTCTGCAAACACTTTCTCTGCAGAGTCCCAAAACAGGCGTTTTCAGCCCATTACCGGCATATGGAAGAAACAGCAGTAAGCACAGGGAAATATCTGCTTCTAAATCCAAAACGCAGCTATCTAACAGAACGGTTGTCAATGTGTGCACTCAACTTCCAGAGTTAAACCCGTGTGTGGATTCAGCAGTCTGCAAACACTTTCTCTGCAGAGTCCCAAAACAGGCGTTTTCAGCCCATTACCGGCATATGGAAGAAACAGCAGTAAGCACAGGGAAATATCTGCTTCTAAATCCAAAACGCAGCTATCTAACAGAACGGTTGTCAATGTGTGCACTCAACTTCCAGAGTTAAACCCGTGTGTGGATTCAGCAGTCTGCAAACACTTTCTCTGCAGAGTCCCAAAACAGGCGTTTTCAGCCCATTACCGGCATATGGAAGAAACAGCAGTAAGCACAGGGAAATATCTGCTTCTAAATCCAAAACGCAGCTATCTAACAGAACGGTTGTCAATGTGTGCACTCAACTTCCAGAGTTAAACCCGTGTGTGGATTCAGCAGTCTGCAAACACTTTCTCTGCAGAGTCCCAAAACAGGCGTTTTCAGCCCATTACCGGCATATGGAAGAAACAGCAGTAAGCACAGGGAAATATCTGCTTCTAAATCCAAAAGGCAGCTATCTAACAGAACGGTTGTCAATGTGTGCACTCAACTTCCAGAGTTAAACCCGTGTGTGGATTCAGCAGTCTGCAAACACTTTCTCTGCAGAGTCCCAAAACAGGCGTTTTCAGCCCATTACCGGCATATGGAAGAAACAGCAGTAAGCACAGGGAAATATCTGCTTCTAAATCCAAAAGGCACCTATCTAACAGAACGGTTGTCAATGTGTGCACTCAACTTCCAGAGTTAAACCCGTGTGTGGATTCAGCAGTCTGCAAACACTTTCTCTGCAGAGTCCCAAAACAGGCGTTTTCAGCCCATTACCGGCATATGGAAGAAACAGCAGTAAGCACAGGGAAATATCTGCTTCTAAATCCAAAACGCAGATATCTAACAGAACGGTTGTCAATGTGTGCACTCAACTTCCAGAGTTAAACCCGTGTGTGGATTCAGCAGTCTGCAAACACTTTCTCTGCAGAGTCCCAAAACAGGCGTTTTCAGCCCATTACCGGCATATGGAAGAAACAGCAGTAAGCACAGGGAAATATCTGCTTCTAAATCCAAAACGCAGCTATCTAACAGAACGGTTGTCAATGTGTGCACTCAACTTCCAGAGTTAAACCCGTGTGTGGATTCAGCAGTCTGCAAACACTTTCTCTGCAGAGTCCCAAAACAGGCGTTTTCAGCCCATTACCGGCATATGGAAGAAACAGCAGTAAGCACTGGGAAATATCTGCTTCTAAATCCAAAACGCAGCTATCTAACAGAACGGTTGTCAATGTGTGCACTCAACTTCCAGAGTTAAACCCGTGTGTGGATTCAGCAGTCTGCAAACACTTTCTCTGCAGAGTCCCAAAACAGGCGTTTTCAGCCCATTACCGGCATATGGAAGAAACAGCAGTAAGCACAGGGAAATATCTGCTTCTAAATCCAAAACGCAGCTATCTAACAGAACGGTTGTCAATGTGTGCACTCAACTTCCAGAGTTAAACCCGTGTGTGGATTCAGCAGTCTGCAAACACTTTCTCTGCAGAGTCCCAAAACAGGCGTTTTCAGCCCATTACCGGCATATGGAAGAAACAGCAGTAAGCACAGGGAAATATCTGCTTCTAAATCCAAAACGCAGCTATCTAACAGAACGGTTGTCAATGTGTGCACTCAACTTCCAGAGTTAAACCCGTGTGTGGATTCAGCAGTCTGCAAACACTTTCTCTGCAGAGTCCCAAAACAGGCGTTTTCAGCCCATTACCGGCATATGGAAGAAACTGCAGTAAGCACAGGGAAATATCTGCTTCTAAATCCAAAACGCAGCTATCTAACAGAACGGTTGTCAATGTGTGCACTCAACTTCCAGAGTTAAACCCGTGTGTGGATTCAGCAGTCTGCAAACACTTTCTCTGCAGAGTCCCAAAACAGGCGTTTTCAGCCCATTACCGGCATATGGAAGAAACAGCAGTAAGCACAGGGAAATATCTGCTTCTAAATCCAAAACGCAGCTATCTAACAGAACGGTTGTCAATGTGTGCACTCAACTTGCAGAGTTAAACCCGTGTGTGGATTCAGCAGTCTGCAAACACTTTCTCTGCAGAGTCCCAAAACAGGCGTTTTCAGCCCATTTCTGGCATATGGAAGAAACTGCAGTAAGCACAGGGAAATATCTGCTTCTAAATCCAAAACGCAGCTATCTAACAGAACGGTTGTCAATGTGTGCACTCAACTTCCAGAGTTAAACCCGTGTGTGGATTCAGCAGTCTGCAAACACTTTCTCTGCAGAGTCCCAAAACAGGCGTTTTCAGCCCATTACCGGCATATGGAAGAAACAGCAGTAAGCACAGGGAAATATCTGCTTCTAAATCCAAAACGCAGCTATCTAACAGAACGGTTGTCAATGTGTGCACTCAACTTCCAGAGTTAAACCCGTGTCTGGATTCAGCAGTCTGCAAACACTTTCTCTGCAGAGTCCCAAAACAGGCGTTTTCAGCCCATTACCGGCATATGGAAGAAACAGCAGTAAGCACAGGGAAATATCTGCTTCTAAATCCAAAACGCAGCTATCTAACAGAACGGTTGTCAATGTGTGCACTCAACTTCCAGAGTTAAACCCGTGTGTGGATTCAGCAGTCTGCAAACACTTTCTCTGCAGAGTCCCAAAACAGGCGTTTTCAGCCCATTACCGGCATATGGAAGAAACAGCAGTAAGCACAGGGAAATATCTGCTTCTAAATCCAAAACGCAGCTATCTAACAGAACGGTTGTCAATGTGTGCACTCAACTTCCAGAGTTAAACCCGTGTGTGGATTCAGCAGTCTGCAAACACTTTCTCTGCAGAGTCCCAAAACAGGCGTTTTCAGCCCATTACCGGCATATGGAAGAAACAGCAGTAAGCACAGGGAAATATCTGCTTCTAAATCCAAAACGCAGCTATCTAACAGAACGGTTGTCAATGTGTGCACTCAACTTCCAGAGTTAAACCCGTGTGTGGATTCAGCAGTCTGCAAACACTTTCTCTGCAGAGTCCCAAAACAGGCGTTTTCAGCCCATTTCTGGCATATGGAAGAAACTGCAGTAAGCACAGGGAAATATCTGCTTCTAAATCCAAAACGCAGCTATCTAACAGAACGGTTGTCAATGTGTGCACTCAACTTCCAGAGTTAAACCCGTGTGTGGATTCAGCAGTCTGCAAACACTTTCTCTGCAGAGTCCCAAAACAGGCGTTTTCAGCCCATTACCGGCATATGGAAGAAACAGCAGTAAGCACAGGGAAATATCTGCTTCTAAATCCAAAACGCAGCTATCTAACAGAACGGTTGTCAATGTGTGCACTCAACTTCCAGAGTTAAACCCGTGTGTGGATTCAGCAGTCTGCAAACACTTTCTCTGCAGAGTCCCAAAACAGGCGTTTTCAGCCCATTACCGGCATATGGAAGAAACAGCAGTAAGCACAGGGAAATATCTGCTTCTAAATCCAAAACGCAGCTATCTAACAGAACGGTTGTCAATGTGTGCACTCAACTTCCAGAGTTAAACCCGTGTGTGGATTCAGCAGTCTGCAAACACTTTCTCTGCAGAGTCCCAAAACAGGCGTTTTCAGCCCATTACCGGCATATGGAAGAAACAGCAGTAAGCACTGGGAAATATCTGCTTCTAAATCCAAAACGCAGCTATCTAACAGAACGGTTGTCAATGTGTGCACTCAACTTCCAGAGTTAAACCCGTGTGTGGATTCAGCAGTCTGCAAACACTTTCTCTGCAGAGTCCCAAAACAGGCGTTTTCAGCCCATTACCGGCATATGGAAGAAACAGCAGTAAGCACTGGGAAATATCTGCTTCTAAATCCAAAAGGCAGCTATCTAACAGAACGGTTGTCAATGTGTGCACTCAACTTCCAGAGTTAAACCCGTGTGTGGATTCAGCAGTCTGCAAACACTTTCTCTGCAGAGTCCCAAAACAGGCGTTTTCAGCCCATTACCGGCATATGGAAGAAACAGCAGTAAGCACAGGGAAATATCTGCTTCTAAATCCAAAACGCAGCTATCTAACAGAACGGTTGTCAATGTGTGCACTCAACTTCCAGAGTTAAACCCGTGTGTGGATTCAGCAGTCTGCAAACACTTTCTCTGCAGAGTCCCAAAACAGGCGTTTTCAGCCCATTACCGGCATATGGAAGAAACAGCAGTAAGCACAGGGAAATATCTGCTTCTAAATCCAAAACGCAGCTATCTAACAGAACGGTTGTCAATGTGTGCACTCAACTTCCAGAGTTAAACCCGTGTGTGGATTCAGCAGTCTGCAAACACTTTCTCTGCAGAGTCCCAAAACAGGCGTTTTCAGCCCATTACCGGCATATGGAAGAAACAGCAGTAAGCACAGGGAAATATCTGCTTCTAAATCCAAAACGCAGCTATCTAACAGAACGGTTGTCAATGTGTGCACTCAACTTCCAGAGTTAAACCCGTGTGTGGATTCAGCAGTCTGCAAACACTTTCTCTGCAGAGTCCCAAAACAGGCGTTTTCAGCCCATTACCGGCATATGGAAGAAACAGCAGTAAGCACTGGGAAATATCTGCTTCTAAATCCAAAAGGCAGCTATCTAACAGAACGGTTGTCAATGTGTGCACTCAACTTCCAGAGTTAAACCCGTGTGTGGATTCAGCAGTCTGCAAACACTTTCTCTGCAGAGTCCCAAAACAGGCGTTTTCAGCCCATTACCGGCATATGGAAGAAACAGCAGTAAGCACAGGGAAATATCTGCTTCTAAATCCAAAACGCAGCTATCTAACAGAACGGTTGTCAATGTGTGCACTCAACTTCCAGAGTTAAACCCGTGTGTGGATTCAGCAGTCTGCAAACACTTTCTCTGCAGAGTCCCAAAACAGGCGTTTTCAGCCCATTACCGGCATATGGAAGAAACAGCAGTAAGCACAGGGAAATATCTGCTTCTAAATCCAAAACGCAGCTATCTAACAGAACGGTTGTCAATGTGTGCACTCAACTTCCAGAGTTAAACCCGTGTGTGGATTCAGCAGTCTGCAAACACTTTCTCTGCAGAGTCCCAAAACAGGCGTTTTCAGCCCATTACCGGCATATGGAAGAAACAGCAGTAAGCACAGGGAAATATCTGCTTCTAAATCCAAAACGCAGCTATCTAACAGAACGGTTGTCAATGTGTGCACTCAACTTCCAGAGTTAAACCCGTGTGTGGATTCAGCAGTCTGCAAACACTTTCTCTGCAGAGTCCCAAAACAGGCGTTTTCAGCCCATTACCGGCATATGGAAGAAACAGCAGTAAGCACAGGGAAATATCTGCTTCTAAATCCAAAACGCAGCTATCTAACAGAACGGTTGTCAATGTGTGCACTCAACTTCCAGAGTTAAACCCGTGTGTGGATTCAGCAGTCTGCAAACACTTTCTCTGCAGAGTCCCAAAACAGGCGTTTTCAGCCCATTACCGGCATATGGAAGAAACAGCAGTAAGCACAGGGAAATATCTGCTTCTAAATCCAAAACGCAGCTATCTAACAGAACGGTTGTCAATGTGTGCACTCAACTTCCAGAGTTAAACCCGTGTGTGGATTCAGCAGTCTGCAAACACTTTCTCTGCAGAGTCCCAAAACAGGCGTTTTCAGCCCATTACCGGCATATGGAAGAAACAGCAGTAAGCACAGGGAAATATCTGCTTCTAAATCCAAAACGCAGCTATCTAACAGAACGGTTGTCAATGTGTGCACTCAACTTCCAGAGTTAAACCCGTGTGTGGATTCAGCAGTCTGCAAACACTTTCTCTGCAGAGTCCCAAAACAGGCGTTTTCAGCCCATTACCGGCATATGGAAGAAACAGCAGTAAGCACAGGGAAATATCTGCTTCTAAATCCAAAACGCAGCTATCTAACAGAACGGTTGTCAATGTGTGCACTCAACTTCCAGAGTTAAACCCGTGTGTGGATTCAGCAGTCTGCAAACACTTTCTCTGCAGAGTCCCAAAACAGGCGTTTTCAGCCCATTTCTGGCATATGGAAGAAACTGCAGTAAGCACAGGGAAATATCTGCTTCTAAATCCAAAACGCAGCTATCTAACAGAACGGTTGTCAATGTGTGCACTCAACTTCCAGAGTTAAACCCGTGTGTGGATTCAGCAGTCTGCAAACACTTTCTCTGCAGAGTCCCAAAACAGGCGTTTTCAGCCCATTACCGGCATATGGAAGAAACAGCAGTAAGCACAGGGAAATATCTGCTTCTAAATCCAAAACGCAGCTATCTAACAGAACGGTTGTCAATGTGTGCACTCAACTTCCAGAGTTAAACCCGTGTGTGGATTCAGCAGTCTGCAAACACTTTCTCTGCAGAGTCCCAAAACAGGCGTTTTCAGCCCATTACCGGCATATGGAAGAAACAGCAGTAAGCACAGGGAAATATCTGCTTCTAAATCCAAAACGCAGCTATCTAACAGAACGGTTGTCAATGTGTGCACTCAACTTCCAGAGTTAAACCCGTGTGTGGATTCAGCAGTCTGCAAACACTTTCTCTGCAGAGTCCCAAAACAGGCGTTTTCAGCCCATTACCGGCATATGGAAGAAACAGCAGTAAGCACTGGGAAATATCTGCTTCTAAATCCAAAACGCAGCTATCTAACAGAACGGTTGTCAATGTGTGCACTCAACTTCCAGAGTTAAACCCGTGTGTGGATTCAGCAGTCTGCAAACACTTTCTCTGCAGAGTCCCAAAACAGGCGTTTTCAGCCCATTACCGGCATATGGAAGAAACAGCAGTAAGCACTGGGAAATATCTGCTTCTAAATCCAAAACGCAGCTATCTAACAGAACGGTTGTCAATGTGTGCACTCAACTTCCAGAGTTAAACCCGTGTGTGGATTCAGCAGTCTGCAAACACTTTCTCTGCAGAGTCCCAAAACAGGCGTTTTCAGCCCATTACCGGCATATGGAAGAAACAGCAGTAAGCACAGGGAAATATCTGCTTCTAAATCCAAAACGCAGCTATCTAACAGAACGGTTGTCAATGTGTGCACTCAACTTCCAGAGTTAAACCCGTGTGTGGATTCAGCAGTCTGCAAACACTTTCTCTGCAGAGTCCCAAAACAGGCGTTTTCAGCCCATTACCGGCATATGGAAGAAACAGCAGTAAGCACAGGGAAATATCTGCTTCTAAATCCAAAACGCAGCTATCTAACAGAACGGTTGTCAATGTGTGCACTCAACTTCCAGAGTTAAACCCGTGTGTGGATTCAGCAGTCTGCAAACACTTTCTCTGCAGAGTCCCAAAACAGGCGTTTTCAGCCCATTACCGGCATATGGAAGAAACAGCAGTAAGCACAGGGAAATATCTGCTTCTAAATCCAAAACGCAGCTATCTAACAGAACGGTTGTCAATGTGTCCACTCAACTTCCAGAGTTAAACCCGTGTGTGGATTCAGCAGTCTGCAAACACTTTCTCTGCAGAGTCCCAAAACAGGCGTTTTCAGCCCATTACCGGCATATGGAAGAAACAGCAGTAAGCACTGGGAAATATCTGCTTCTAAATCCAAAAGGCAGCTATCTAACAGAACGGTTGTCAATGTGTGCACTCAACTTCCAGAGTTAAACCCGTGTGTGGATTCAGCAGTCTGCAAACACTTTCTCTGCAGAGTCCCAAAACAGGCGTTTTCAGCCCATTACCGGCATATGGAAGAAACAGCAGTAAGCACAGGGAAATATCTGCTTCTAAATCCAAAACGCAGCTATCTAACAGAACGGTTGTCAATGTGTGCACTCAACTTCCAGAGTTAAACCCGTGTGTGGATTCAGCAGTCTGCAAACACTTTCTCTGCAGAGTCCCAAAACAGGCGTTTTCAGCCCATTACCGGCATATGGAAGAAACAGCAGTAAGCACAGGGAAATATCTGCTTCTAAATCCAAAACGCAGCTATCTAACAGAACGGTTGTCAATGTGTGCACTCAACTTCCAGAGTTAAACCCGTGTGTGGATTCAGCAGTCTGCAAACACTTTCTCTGCAGAGTCCCAAAACAGGCGTTTTCAGCCCATTACCGGCATATGGAAGAAACAGCAGTAAGCACAGGGAAATATCTGCTTCTAAATCCAAAACGCAGCTATCTAACAGAACGGTTGTCAATGTGTGCACTCAACTTCCAGAGTTAAACCCGTGTGTGGATTCAGCAGTCTGCAAACACTTTCTCTGCAGAGTCAAAAAACAGGCGTTTTCAGCCCATTACCGGCATATGGAAGAAACAGCAGTAAGCACAGGGAAATATCTGCTTCTAAATCCAAAACGCAGCTATCTAACAGAACGGTTGTCAATGTGTGCACTCAACTTCCAGAGTTAAACCCGTGTGTGGATTCAGCAGTCTGCAAACACTTTCTCTGCAGAGTCCCAAAACAGGCGTTTTCAGCCCATTACCGGCATATGGAAGAAGCAGCAGTAAGCACAGGGAAATATCTGCTTCTAAATCCAAAACGCAGCTATCTAACAGAACGGTTGTCAATGTGTGCACTCAACTTCCAGAGTTAAACCCGTGTGTGGATTCAGCAGTCTGCAAACACTTTCTCTGCAGAGTCCCAAAACAGGCGTTTTCAGCCCATTACCGGCATATGGAAGAAACAGCAGTAAGCACAGGGAAATATCTGCTTCTAAATCCAAAACGCAGCTATCTAACAGAACGGTTGTCAATGTGTGCACTCAACTTCCAGAGTTAAACCCGTGTGTGGATTCAGCAGTCTGCAAACACTTTCTCTGCAGAGTCCCAAAACAGGCGTTTTCAGCCCATTTCTGGCATATGGAAGAAACTGCAGTAAGCACAGGGAAATATCTGCTTCTAAATCCAAAACGCAGCTATCTAACAGAACGGTTGTCAATGTGTGCACTCAACTTCCAGAGTTAAACCCGTGTGTGGATTCAGCAGTCTGCAAACACTTTCTCTGCAGAGTCCCAAAACAGGCGTTTTCAGCCCATTACCGGCATATGGAAGAAACAGCAGTAAGCACTGGGAAATATCTGCTTCTAAATCCAAAACGCAGCTATCTAACAGAACGGTTGTCAATGTGTGCACTCAACTTCCAGAGTTAAACCCGTGTGTGGATTCAGCAGTCTGCAAACACTTTCTCTGCAGAGTCCCAAAACAGGCGTTTTCAGCCCATTACCGGCATATGGAAGAAACAGCAGTAAGCACAGGGAAATATCTGCTTCTAAATCCAAAACGCAGCTATCTAACAGAACGGTTGTCAATGTGTGCACTCAACTTCCAGAGTTAAACCCGTGTGTGGATTCAGCAGTCTGCAAACACTTTCTCTGCAGAGTCCCAAAACAGGCGTTTTCAGCCCATTTCTGGCATATGGAAGAAACTGCAGTAAGCACAGGGAAATATCTGCTTCTAAATCCAAAACGCAGCTATCTAACAGAACGGTTGTCAATGTGTGCACTCAACTTCCAGAGTTAAACCCGTGTGTGGATTCAGCAGTCTGCAAACACTTTCTCTGCAGAGTCCCAAAACAGGCGTTTTCAGCCCATTACCGGCATATGGAAGAAACAGCAGTAAGCACAGGGAAATATCTGCTTCTAAATCCAAAACGCAGCTATCTAACAGAACGGTTGTCAATGTGTGCACTCAACTTCCAGAGTTAAACCCGTGTGTGGATTCAGCAGTCTGCAAACACTTTCTCTGCAGAGTCCCAAAACAGGCGTTTTCAGCCCATTACCGGCATATGGAAGAAACAGCAGTAAGCACAGGGAAATATCTGCTTCTAAATCCAAAACGCAGCTATCTAACAGAACGGTTGTCAATGTGTGCACTCAACTTCCAGAGTTAAACCCGTGTGTGGATTCAGCAGTCTGCAAACACTTTCTCTGCAGAGTCCCAAAACAGGCGTTTTCAGCCCATTACCGGCATATGGAAGAAACAGCAGTAAGCACAGGGAAATATCTGCTTCTAAATCCAAAACGCAGCTATCTAACAGAACGGTTGTCAATGTGTGCACTCAACTTCCAGAGTTAAACCCGTGTGTGGATTCAGCAGTCTGCAAACACTTTCTCTGCAGAGTCCCAAAACAGGCGTTTTCAGCCCATTACCGGCATATGGAAGAAACAGCAGTAAGCACAGGGAAATATCTGCTTCTAAATCCAAAAGGCAGCTATCTAACAGAACGGTTGTCAATGTGTGCACTCAACTTCCAGAGTTAAACCCGTGTGTGGATTCAGCAGTCTGCAAACACTTTCTCTGCAGAGTCCCAAAACAGGCGTTTTCAGCCCATTACCGGCATATGGAAGAAACAGCAGTCAGCACAGGGAAATATCTGCTTCTAAATCCAAAACGCAGCTATCTAACAGAACGGTTGTCAATGTGTGCACTCAACTTCCAGAGTTAAACCCGTGTGTGGATTCAGCAGTCTGCAAACACTTTCTCTGCAGAGTCCCAAAACAGGCGTTTTCAGCCCATTACCGGCATATGGAAGAAACAGCAGTAAGCACAGGGAAATATCTGCTTCTAAATCCAAAACGCAGATATCTAACAGAACGGTTGTCAATGTGTGCACTCAACTTCCAGAGTTAAACCCGTGTGTGGATTCAGCAGTCTGCAAACACTTTCTCTGCAGAGTCCCAAAACAGGCGTTTTCAGCCCATTACCGGCATATGGAAGAAACAGCAGTAAGCACAGGGAAATATCTGCTTCTAAATCCAAAACGCAGCTATCTAACAGAACGGTTGTCAATGTGTGCACTCAACTTCCAGAGTTAAACCCGTGTGTGGATTCAGCAGTCTGCAAACACTTTCTCTGCAGAGTCCCAAAACAGGCGTTTTCAGCCCATTACCGGCATATGGAAGAAACAGCAGTAAGCACAGGGAAATATCTGCTTCTAAATCCAAAAGGCAGCTATCTAACAGAACGGTTGTCAATGTGTGCACTCAACTTCCAGAGTTAAACCCGTGTGTGGATTCAGCAGTCTGCAAACACTTTCTC
>NW_026989529.1:0-34815 GCF_030222135.1 Aotus nancymaae | reverse complement strand
TCCAGAGTTAAACCCGTGTGTGGATTCAGCAGTCTGCAAACACTTTCTCTGCAGAGTCCCAAAACAGGCGTTTTCAGCCCATTACCGGCCTATGGAAGAAACAGCAGTAAGCACAGGGAAATATCTGCTTCTAAATCCAAAACGCAGCTATCTAACAGAACGGTTGTCAATGTGTGCACTCAACTTCCAGAGTTAAACCCGTGTGTGGATTCAGCAGTCTGCAAACACTTTCTCTGCAGAGTCCCAAAACAGGCGTTTTCAGCCCTTTACCGGCATATGGAAGAAACAGCAGTAAGCACAGAGAAATATCTGCTTCTAAATCCAAAACGCAGCTATCTAACAGAACGGTTGTCAATGTGTGCACTCAACTTCCAGAGTTAAAGCCGTGTGTGGATTCAGCAGTCTGCAAACACTTTCTCTGCAGAGTCCCAAAACAGGCGTTTTCAGCCCATTACCGGCATATGGAAGAAACAGCAGTCAACCCAGGGAAATATCTGCTTCTAAATCCAAAACGCAGCTATCTAACAGAACGGTTGTCAATGTGTGCACTCAACTTCCAGAGTTAAACCCGTGTGTGGATTCAGCAGTCTGCAAACACTTTCTCTGCAGAGTCCCAAAACAGGCGTTTTCAGCCCATTACCGGCATACGGAAGAAACAGCAGTAAGCACAGGGAAATATCTGCTTCTAAATCCAAAACGCAGCTATCTAACAGAACGGCTGTCAATGTGTGCACTCAACTTCCAGAGTTAAACCCGTGTGTGGATTCAGCAGTCTGCAAACACTTTCTCTGCAGAGTCCCAAAACAGGCGTTTTCAGCCCATTACCGGCATATGGAAGAAACAGCAGTAAGCACAGGGAAATATCTGCTTCTAAATCCAAAACGCAGCTATCTAACAGAACGGCTGTCAATGTGTGCACTCAACTTCCAGAGTTAAACCCGTGTGTGGATTCAGCAGTCTGCAAACACTTTCTCTGCAGAGTCCCAAAACAGGCGTTTTCAGCCCATTACCGGCATATGGAAGAATCAGCAGCAAGCACAGGGAAATATCTGCTTCTAAATCCAAAACGCAGCTATCTAACAGAACGGTTGTCAATGTGTGCACTCAACTTCCAGAGATAAACCCCTGTGTGGATTCTGCAGTCTGCAAACACTTTCTCTGCAGAGTCCCAAAACAGGCGTTTTCAGCCCATTACCGGCATATGGAAGAAACAGCAGTAAGCCCAGGGAAATATCTGCTTCTAAATCCAAAACACAGCTATGTAACAGAACGGTTGTCAATGTGTGCACTCAACTTCCAGAGTTAAACCCGTGTGTGGATTCAGCAGTCTGCAAACACTTTCTCTGCAGAGTCCCAAAACAGGCGTTTTCAGCCCATTACCGGCATATGGAAGAAACAGCAGTAAGCACAGGGAAATATCTGCTTCTAAATCCAAAACGCAGCTATGTAACAGAACGGCTGTCAAGGTGTGCACTCAACTACCAGAGTTAAACCCGTGTGTGGATTCTGCATTCTGCAAACACTTTCTCTGCAGAGTCCCAAAACAGGCGTTTTCAGCCCTTTACCGGCATATGGAAGAAACAGCAGTAAGCACAGGGAAATATCTGCTTCTAAATCCAAAACGCAGCTATCTAACAGAACGGTTGTCAATGTGTGCACTCAACTTCCAGAGTTAAAGCCGTGTGTGGATTCAGCAGTCTGCAAACACTTTCTCTGCAGAGTCCCAAAACAGGCGTTTTCAGCCCATTACCGGCATATGGAAGAAACAGCAGTCAACCCAGGGAAATATCTGCTTCTAAATCCAAAACGCAGCTATCTAACAGAACGGTTGTCAATGTGTGCACTCAACTTCCAGAGTTAAACCCGTGTGTGGATTCAGCAGTCTGCAAACACTTTCTCTGCAGAGTCCCAAAACAGGCGTTTTCAGCCCATTACCGGCATACGGAAGAAACAGCAGTAAGCACAGGGAAATATCTGCTTCTAAATCCAAAACGCAGCTATCTAACAGAACGGCTGTCAATGTGTGCACTCAACTTCCAGAGTTAAACCCGTGTGTGGATTCAGCAGTCTGCAAACACTTTCTCTGCAGAGTCCCAAAACAGGCGTTTTCAGCCCATTACCGGCATATGGAAGAAACAGCAGTAAGCACAGGGAAATATCTGCTTCTAAATCCAAAACGCAGCTATCTAACAGAACGGCTGTCAATGTGTGCACTCAACTTCCAGAGTTAAACCCGTGTGTGGATTCAGCAGTCTGCAAACACTTTCTCTGCAGAGTCCCAAAACAGGCGTTTTCAGCCCATTACCGGCATATGGAAGAATCAGCAGCAAGCACAGGGAAATATCTGCTTCTAAATCCAAAACGCAGCTATCTAACAGAACGGTTGTCAATGTGTGCACTCAACTTCCAGAGATAAACCCCTGTGTGGATTCAGCAGTCTGCAAACACTTTCTCTGCAGAGTCCCAAAACAGGCGTTTTCAGCCCATTACCGGCATATGGAAGAAACAGCAGTAAGCCCAGGGAAATATCTGCTTCTAAATCCAAAACACAGCTATGTAACAGAACGGTTGTCAATGTGTGCACTCAACTTCCAGAGTTAAACCCGTGTGTGGATTCAGCAGTCTGCAAACACTTTCTCTGCAGAGTCCCAAAACAGGCGTTTTCAGCCCATTACCGGCATATGGAAGAAACAGCAGTAAGCACAGGGAAATATCTGCTTCTAAATCCAAAACGCAGCTATGTAACAGAACGGCTGTCAAGGTGTGCACTCAACTTCCAGAGTTAAACCCGTGTGTGGATTCAGCAGTCTGCAAACACTTTCTCTGCAGAGTCCCAAAACAGGCGTTTTCAGCCCATTACCGGCCTATGGAAGAAACAGCAGTAAGCACAGGGAAATATCTGCTTCTAAATCCAAAACGCAGCTATCTAACAGAACGTTTGTCAATGTGTGCACTCAACTTCCAGAGTTAAACCCGTGTGTGGATTCAGCAGTCTGCAAACACTTTCTCTGCAGAGTCCCAAAACAGGCGTTTTCAGCCCATTACCGGCATATGGAAGAAACAGCAGTAAGCACAGGGAAATATCTGCTTCTAAATCCACAACGCAGCTATGTAACAGAACGGTTGTCAAGGTGTGCACTCAACTTCCAGAGTTAAACCCGTGTGTGGATTCAGCAGTCTGCAAACACTTTCTCTGCAGAGTCCCAAAACAGGCGTTTTCAGCCCATTACCGGCCTATGGAAGAAACAGCAGTCAGCACAGGGAAATATCTGCTTCTAAATCCAAAACGCAGCTATCTAACAGAACGGTTGTCAATGTGTGCACTCAACTTCCAGAGTTAAACCCGTGTGTGGATTCAGCAGTCTGCAAACACTTTCTCTGCAGAGTCCCAAAACAGGCGTTTTCAGCCCTTTACCGGCATATGGAAGAAACAGCAGTAAGCACAGGGAAATATCTGCTTCTAAATCCAAAACGCAGCTATCTAACAGAACGGCTGTCAATGTGTGCACTCAACTTCCAGAGTTAAACCCGTGTGTGGATTCAGCAGTCTGCAAACACTTTCTCTGCAGAGTCCCAAAACAGGCGTTTTCAGCCCTTTACCGGCATATGGAAGAAACAGCAGTAAGCCCAGGGAAATATCTGCTTCTAAATCCAAAACGCAGCTATCTAACAGAACGGTTGTCAATGTGTGTACTCAACTTCCAGAGTTAAACCCGTGTGTGGATTCAGCAATCTGCAAACACTTTCTCTGCAGAGTCCCAAAACAGGCGTTTTCAGCCCATTACCGGCATATGGAAGAAACAGCAGTAAGCCCAGGGAAATATCTGCTTCTAAATCCAAAACGCAGCTATCTAACAGAACGGTTGTCAATGTGTGCACTCAACTTCCAGAGTTAAACCCGTGTGTGGATTCAGCATTCTGCAAACACTTTCTCTGCAGAGTCCCAAAACAGGCGTTTTCAGCCCATTACCGGCATATGGAAGAAACAGCAGTAAGCCCAGGGAAATATCTGCTTCTAAATCCAAAACGCAGCTATCTAACAGAACGGTTGTCAATGTGTGCACTCAACTTCCAGAGTTAAACCCGTGTGTGGATTCAGCAGTCTACAAACACTTTATCTGCAGAGTCCCAAAACAGGCGTTTTCAGCCCATTACCGGCATATGGAAGAAACAGCAGTCAGCACAGGGAAATATCTGCTTCTAAATCCAAAACGCAGCTATCAAACAGAACGGTTGTCAATGTGTGCACTCAACTTCCAGAGTTAAACCCGTGTGTGGATTCAGCAATCTGCAAACACTTTCTCTGCAGAGTCCCAATACAGGCGTTTTCAGCCCATTACCGGCATATGGAAGAAACAGCAGTAAGCCCAGGGAAATATCTGCTTCTAAATCCAAAACGCAGCTATCTAACAGAACGGTTGTCAATGTGTGCACTCAACTTCCAGAGTTAAACCCGTGTGTGGATTCTGCATTCTGCAAACACTTTCTCTGCAGAGTCCCAAAACAGGCGTTTTCAGCCCATTACCGGCATATGGAAGAAACAGCAGTCATCCCAGGGAAATATCTGCTTCTAAATCCAAAACGCAGCTATCTAACAGAACGGTTGTCAATGTGTGCACTCAACTTCCAGAGTTAAACCCGTGTGTGTATTCAGCAGTCTGCAAACACTTTCTCTGCAGAGTCCCAAAACAGGCGTTTTCAGCCCATTACCGGCATAAGGAAGAAACAGCAGTCAGCCCAGGGAAATATCTGCTTCTAAATCCAAAACGCAGCTATCTAACAGAACGGTTGTCAATGTGTGCACTCAACTTCCAGAGTTTAACCCGTGTGTGGATTCTGCATTCTGCAAACACTTTCTCTGCAGAGTCCCAAAACAGGCGTTTTCAGCCCATTACCGGCATATGGAAGAAACAGCAGTCAGCACAGGGAAATATCTGCTTCTAAATCCAAAACGCAGCTATCTAACAGAACGGTTGTCAATGTGTGCACTCAACTTCCAGAGTTAAACCCGTGTGTGGATTCAGCAGTCTGCAAACACTTTCTCTGCAGAGTCCCAAAACAGGCGTTTTCATCCCATTACCGGCATATGGAAGAAACAGCAGTAAGCACAGGGAAATATCTGCTTCTAAATCCAAAACGCAGCTATCTAACAGAACGGTTGTCAATGTGTGCACTCAACTTCCAGAGTTAAACCCGTGTGTGGATTCAGCAGTCTGCACACACTTTCTCTGCAGAGTCCCAAAACAGGCGTTTTCAGCCCATTACCGGCATATGGAAGAAACAGCAGTCAGCACAGGGAAATATCTGCTTCTAAAACCAAAACGCAGCTATCTAACAGAACGGTTGTCAATGTGTGCACTCAACTTCCAGAGTTAAACCCGTGTGTGGATTCAGCAGTCTGCAAACACTTTCTCTGCAGAGTCCCAAAACAGGCGTTTTCAGCCCATTACCGGCATACGGAAGAAACAGCAGTAAGCACAGGGAAATATCTGCTTCTAAATCCAAAACGCAGCTATCTAACAGAATGGTAGTCAATGTGTGCACTCAACTTCCAGAGTTAAACCCGTGTGTGGATTCAGCAGTCTGCAAACACTTTCTCTGCAGAGTACCAAAACAGGCATTTTAAGCCCATTACCAGCATATGGAAGAAACAGCAGTCAGCACAGGGAAATATCTGCTTCTAAATCCAAAACGCAGCTATCTAACAGAACGGTTGTCAATGTGTGCACTCAACTTGCAGAGTTAAACCCGTGTGTGGATTCAGCTGTCTGCAAACACTTTCTCTGCAGAGTCCCAAAACAGGCGTTTTCAGCCCATTACCGGCCTATGGAAGAAACAGCAGTAAGCACAGGGAAATATCTGCTTCTAAATCCAAAATGCAGCTATGTAACAGAACGGTTGTCAATGTGTGCACTCAACTTCCAGAGTTAAACCCGTGTGTGGATTCAGCAGTCTGCAAACACTTTCTCTGCAGAGTCCCAAAACAGGCGTTTTCAGCCCATTACCGGCATATGGAAGAAACAGCAGTAAGCACAGGGAAATATCTGCTTCTAAATCCAAAACGCAGCTATCTAACAGAACGGTTGTCAATGTGTGCCCTCAACTTCCAGAGTTTAACCCCGTGTGTGGATTCAGCAGTCTGCAAACACTTTCTCTGCAGAGTCCCAAAACAGGCGTTTTCAGCCCATTACCTGCATATGGAAGAAACAGCAGTAAGCACAGGGAAATATCTGCTTCTAAATCCAAAACGCAGCTATCTAACAGAACGGTTGTCAATGTGTGCACTCAACTTCCAGAGTTGAACCCGTGTGTGGATTCAGCAGTCTGCAAACACTTTCTCTGCAGAGTCCCAAAACAGGCGTTTTCAGCCCATTACCGGCATATGGAAGAAACAGCAGTCAGCACAGGGAAATATCTGCTTCTAAATCCAAAACGCAGCTATCTAACAGAACGGTTGTCAATGTGTGCACTCAACTTCCAGAGTTAAACCAGTGTGTGGATTCAGCAATCTGCAAACACTTTCTCTGCAGAGTCCCAAAACAGGCGTTTTCAGCCCATTACCGGCATATGGAAGAAACTGCAGTAAGCCCAGGGAAATATCTGCTTCTAAATCCAAAACGCAGCTATCTAACAGAACGGTTGTCAATGTGTGCACTCAACTTCCAGAGTTAAACCCGTGTGTGGATTCAGCATTCTGCAAACACTTTCTCTGCAGAGTCCCAAAACAGGCGTTTTCAGCCCATTACCGGCATATGGAAGAAACAGCAGTCAGCCCAGGTAAATATCTGCTTCTAAATCCAAAACGCAGCTATCTAACAGAACGGTTGTCAATGTGTGCACTCAACTTCCAGAGTTAAACCCGTGTGTGGATTCAGCAGTCTGCAAACACTTTCTCTGCAGAGTCCCAAAACAGGCGTTTTCAGCCCATTACCGGCATATGGAAGAAACAGCAGTCAGCACAGGGAAATATCTGCTTCTAAATCCAAAACGCAGCTATCTAACAGAACGGTTGTCAATGTGTGCACTCAACTTCCAGAGTTAAACCCGTGTGTGGATTCAGCAGTCTGCAAACACTTTCTCTGCAGAGTCCCAAAACAGGCGTTTTCAGCCCATTACCGGCATATGGAAGAAACAGCAGTAAGCACAGGGAAATATCTGCTTCTAAATCCAAAACGCAGCTATCTAACAGAACGATTGTCAATGTGTGCACTCAACTTCCAGAGTTAAACCCGTGTGTGGATTCAGCAGTCTGCAAACACTTTCTCTGCAGAGTCGCAAAACAGGCGTTTTCAGCCGTTTACCCGGCATATGGAAGAAACAGCAGTAAGCCCAGGGAAATATCTGCTTCTAAATCCAAAACTCAGCTCTGTAACAGAACGGTTGTCAATGTGTGCACTCAACTTCGAGAGTTAAACCAGTGTGTGGATTCAGCAGTCTGCAAACACTTTCTCTGCAGAGTCCGAAAACAGGCGTTTTCAGCCCATTACCGGCATATGGAAGAAACAGCAGTAAGCACAGGGAAATATCTGCTTCTAAATCCAAAACGCAGCTATCTAACAGAACGGTTGTCAATGTGTGCACTCAACTTCCAGAGTTAAACCCGTGTGTGGATTCCGCAGTCTGCAAACACTTTCTCTGCAGAGTCCCAAAACAGGCGTTTTCAGCCCATTACCGGCATATGGAAGAAACAGCAGTAAGCACAGGGAAATATCTGCTTCTAAATCCAAAACGCAGCTATGTAACAGAACGGTTGTCAATGTGTGCACTCAACTTCCAGAGTTAAACCCGTGTGTGGATTCAGCAGTCTGCAAACACTTTCTCTGCAGAGTCCCAAAACAGGCGTTTTCAGCCCATTACCGGCATATGGAAGAAACAGCAGTCAGCCCAGGGAAATATCTGCTTCTAAATCCAAAACGCAGCTATCTAACAGAACGGTTGTCAATGTGTGCACTCAACTTCCAGAGTTAAACCCGTGTGTGGATTCAGCAGTCTGCAAACACTTTCTCTGCAGAGTCCCAAAACAGGCGTTTTCAGCCCTTTACCGGCATATGGAAGAAACAGCAGTAAGCACAGGGAAATATCTGCTTCTAAATCCAAAACGCAGCTATCTAACAGAACGGTTGTCAATGTGTGCACTCAACTTCCAGAGTTAAAGCCGTGTGTGGATTCAGCAGTCTGCAAACACTTTCTCTGCAGAGTCCCAAAACAGGCGTTTTCAGCCCATTACCGGCATATGGAAGAAACAGCAGTCAACCCAGGGAAATATCTGCTTCTAAATCCAAAACGCAGCTATCTAACAGAACGGTTGTCAATGTGTGCACTCAACTTCCAGAGTTAAACCCGTGTGTGGATTCAGCAGTCTGCAAACACTTTCTCTGCAGAGTCCCAAAACAGGCGTTTTCAGCCCATTACCGGCATATGGAAGAAACAGCAGTAAGCACAGGGAAATATCTGCTTCTAAATCCAAAACGCAGCTATCTAACAGAACGGTTGTCAATGTGTGCACTCAACTTCCAGAGTTAAACCCGTGTGTGGATTCAGCAGTCTGCAAACACTTTCTCTGCAGAGTCCCAAAACAGGCGTTTTCAGCCCATTACCGGCATATGGAAGAAACAGCAGTAAGCACAGGGAAATATCTGCTTCTAAATCCAAAACGCAGCTATCTAACAGAACAGTTGTCAATGTGTGCACTCAACTTCCAGAGTTAAACCCGTGTGTGGATTCAGCAGTCTGCAAACACTTTCTCTGCAGAGTCCCAAAACAGGCGTTTTCAGCCCATTACCGGCATATGGAAGAAACAGCAGTCAGCACAGGGAAATATCTGCTTCTGAATCCAAAACGCAGCTATCTAACAGAACGGTTGTCAATGTGTGCACTCAACTTCCAGAGTTAAACCCGTGTGTGGATTCAGCAGTCTGCAAACAGTTTCTCTGCAGTGTCCCAAAACAGGCGTTTTCAGCCCATTACCGGCATATGGAAGAAACAGCAGTCAGCACAGGGAAATATCTGCTTCTAAATCCAAAACGCAGCTATCTAACAGAACGGTTGTCAATGTGTGCACTCAACTTCCAGAGTTAAACCCGTGTGTGGATTCAGCAGTCTGCAAACACTTTCTCTGCAGAGTCCCAAAACAGGCGTTTTCAGCCCATTACCGGCATATGGAAGAAACAGCAGTAAGCCCAGGGAAATATCTGCTTCTAAATCCAAAACGCAGCTATCTAACAGAACGGTTGTCAATGTGTGCACTCAACTTCCAGAGTTAAACCCGTGTGTGGATTCAGCATTCTGCAAACACTTTCTCTGCAGAGTCCCAAAACAGGCGTTTTCAGCCCATTACCGGCATATGGAAGAAACAGCAGTCAGCCCAGGGAAATATCTGCTTCTAAATCCAAAACGCAGCTATCTAACAGAACGGTTGTCAATGTGTGCACTCAACTTCCAGAGTTAAACCCGTGTGTGGATTCAGCAGTCTGCAAACACTTTCTCTGCAGAGTCCCAAAACAGGCGTTTTCAGCCCATTACCGGCATATGGAAGAAACAGCAGTAAGCACAGGGAAATATCTGCTTATAAATCCAAAACACAGCTATGTAACAGAACGGTTGTCAATGTGTGCACTCAACTTCCAGAGTTAAACCCGTGTGTGGATTCAGCAGTCTGCAAACACTTTCTCTGCAGAGTCCCAAAACAGGCGTTTTCAGCCCATTACCGGCATATGGAAGAAACAGCAGTAAGCACAGGGAAATATCTGCTTCTAAATCCAAAACGCAGCTATGTAACAGAACGGCTGTCAAGGTGTGCACTCAACTTCCAGAGTTAAACCCGTGTGTGGATTCAGCAGTCTGCAAACACTTTCTCTGCAGAGTCCCAAAACAGGCGTTTTCAGCCCATTACCGGCCTATGGAAGAAACAGCAGTAAGCACAGGGAAATATCTGCTTCTAAATCCAAAACACAGCTATCTAACAGAACGGTTGTCAATGTGTGCACTCAACTTCCAGAGTTAAACCCGTGTGTGGATTCAGCAGTCTGCAAACACTTTCTCTGCAGAGTCCCAAAACAGGCGTTTTCAGCCCATTACCGGCATATGGAAGAAACAGCAGTAAGCACAGGGAAATATCTGCTTCTAAATCCAAAACGCAGCTATGTAACAGAACGGTTGTCAAGGTGTGCACTCAACTTCCAGAGTTAAACCCGTGTGTGGATTCAGCAGTCTGCAAACACTTTCTCTGCAGAGTCCCAAAACAGGCGTTTTCAGCCCATTACCGGCCTATGGAAGAAACAGCAGTAAGCACAGGGAAATATCTGCTTCTAAATCCAAAACGCAGCTATCTAACAGAACGGCTGTCAATGTGTGCACTCAACTTCCAGAGTTAAACCCGTGTGTGGATTCAGCAGTCTGCAAACACTTTCTCTGCAGAGTCCCAAAACAGGCGTTTTCAGCCCTTTACCGGCATATGGAAGAAACAGCAGTAAGCCCAGGGAAATATCTGCTTCTAAATCCAAAACGCAGCTATCTAACAGAACGGTTGTCAATGTGTGTACTCAACTTCCAGAGTTAAACCCGTGTGTGGATTCAGCAATCTGCAAACACTTTCTCTGCAGAGTCCCAAAACAGGCTTTTTCAGCCCATTACCGGCATATGGAAGAAACAGCAGTAAGCCCAGGGAAATATCTGCTTCTAAATCCAAAACGCAGCTATCTAACAGAACGGTTGTCAATGTGTGCACTCAACTTCCAGAGTTAAACCCGTGTGTGGATTCAGCATTCTGCAAACACTTTCTCTGCAGAGTCCCAAAACAGGCGTTTTCAGCCCATTACCGGCATATGGAAGAAACAGCAGTAAGCCCAGGGAAATATCTGCTTCTAAATCCAAAACGCAGCTATCTAACAGAACGGTTGTCAATGTGTGCACTCAACTTCCAGAGTTAAACCCGTGTGTGGATTCTGCATTCTGCAAACACTTTCTCTGCAGAGTCCCAAAACAGGCGTTTTCAGCCCATTACCGGCATATGGAAGAAACAGCAGTCATCCCAGGGAAATATCTGCTTCTAAATCCAAAACGCAGCTATCTAACAGAACGGTTGTCAATGTGTGCACTCAACTTCCAGAGTTAAACCCGTGTGTGTATTCAGCAGTCTGCAAACACTTTCTCTGCAGAGTCCCAAAACAGGCGTTTTCAGCCCATTACCGGCATATGGAAGAAACAGCAGTCAGCCCAGGGAAATATCTGCTTCTAAATCCAAAACGCAGCTATCTAACAGAACGGTTGTCAATGTGTGCACTCAACTTCCAGAGTTAAACCCGTGTGTGGATTCTGCATTCTGCAAACACTTTCTCTGCAGAGTCACAAAACAGGCGTTTTCAGCCCATTACCGGCATATGGAAGAAACAGCAGTCAGCACAGGGAAATATCTGCTTCTAAATCCAAAACGCAGCTATCTAACAGAACGGTTGTCAATGTGTGCACTCAACTTCCAGAGTTAAACCCGTGTGTGGATTCAGCAGTCTGCAAACACTTTCTCTGCAGAGTCCCAAAACAGGCGTTTTCATCCCATTACCGGCATATGGAAGAAACAGCAGTAAGCACAGGGAAATATCTGCTTCTAAATCCAAAACGCAGCTATCTAACAGAACGGTTGTCAATGTGTGCACTCAACTTCCAGAGTTAAACCCGTGTGTGGATTCAGCAGTCTGCACACACTTTCTCTGCAGAGTCCCAAAACAGGCGTTTTCAGCCCATTACCGGCATATGGAAGAAACAGCAGTCAGCACAGGGAAATATCTGCTTCTAAAACCAAAACGCAGCTATCTAACAGAACGGTTGTCAATGTGTGCACTCAACTTCCAGAGTTAAACCCGTGTGTGGATTCAGCAGTCTGCAAACACTTTCTCTGCAGAGTCCCAAAACAGGCGTTTTCAGCCCATTACCGGCATACGGAAGAAACAGCAGTAAGCACAGGGAAATATCTGCTTCTAAATCCAAAACGCAGCTATCTAACAGAATGGTTGTCAATGTGTGCACTCAACTTCCAGAGTTAAACCCGTGTGTGGATTCAGCAGTCTGCAAACACTTTCTCTGCAGAGTACCAAAACAGGCATTTTAAGCCCATTACCGGCATATGGAAGAAACAGCAGTCAGCACAGGGAAATATCTGCTTCTAAATCCAAAACGCAGCTATCTAACAGAACGGTTGTCAATGTGTGCACTCAACTTTCAGAGTTAAACCCGTGTGTGGATTCAGCTGTCTGCAAACACTTTCTCTGCAGAGTCCCAAAACAGGCGTTTTCAGCCCATTATCGGCCTATGGAAGAAACAGCAGTAAGCACAGGGAAATATCTGCTTCTAAATCCAAAATGCAGCTATGTAACAGAACGGTTGTCAATGTGTGCACTCAACTTCCAGAGTTAAACCCGTGTGTGGATTCAGCAGTCTGCAAACACTTTCTCTGCAGAGTCCCAAAACAGGCGTTTTCAGCCCATTACCGGCATATGGAAGAAACAGCAGTAAGCACAGGGAAATATCTGCTTCTAAATCCAAAACGCAGCTATCTAACAGAACGGTTGTCAATGTGTGCCCTCAACTTCCAGAGTTTAACCCGTGTGTGGATTCAGCAGTCTGCAAACACTTTCTCTGCAGAGTCCCAAAACAGGCGTTTTCAGCCCATTACCTGCATATGGAAGAAACAGCAGTAAGCACAGGGAAATATCTGCTTCTAAATCCAAAACGCAGCTATCTAACAGAACGGTTGTCAATGTGTGCACTCAACTTCCAGAGTTAAACCCGTGTGTGGATTCAGCAGTCTGCAAACACTTTCTCTGCAGAGTCCCAAAACAGGCGTTTTCAGCCCATTACCGGCATATGGAAGAAACAGCAGTCAGCACAGGGAAATATCTGCTTCTAAATCCAAAACGCAGCTATCTAACAGAACGGTTGTCAATGTGTGCACTCAACTTCCAGAGTTAAACCCGTGTGTGGATTCAGCAGTCTGCAAACACTTTCTCTGCAGAGTCCCAAAACAGGCGTTTTCAGCCCATTACCGGCATATGGAAGAAACAGCAGTCAGCACAGGGAAATATCTGCTTCTAAATCCAAAACGCAGCTATCTAACAGAACGGTTGTCAATGTGTGCACTCAACTTCCAGAGTTAAACCCGTGTGTGGATTCAGCAGTCTGCAAACGCTTTCTCTGCAGAGTCCCAAAACAGGCGTTTTCAGCCCATTCCCGGCATATGGAAGAAACAGCAGTCAGCACAGGGAAATATCTGCTTCTAAATCCAAAACGCAGCTATGTAACAGAACGGTTGTCAATGTGTGCACTCAACTTCCAGAGTTAAACCCGTGTGTGGATTCAGCAGTCTGCAAACACTTTCTCTGCAGAGTCCCAAAACAGGCGTTTTCAGCCCATTACCGGCATATGGAAGAAACAGCAGTAAGCCCAGGGAAATATCTGCTTCTAAATCCAAAACGCAGCTATCTAACAGAACGGTTGTCAATGTGTGCACTCAACTTCCAGAGTTAAACCCGTGTGTGGATTCAGCAGTCTACAAACACGTTATCTGCAGAGTCCCAAAACAGGCGTTTTCAGCCCATTACCGGCATATGGAAGAAACAGCAGTCAGCCCAGGGAAATATCTGCTTCTAAATACAAAACGCAGCTATCTAACAGAACGGTTGTCAATGTGTGCACTCAACTTCCAGAGTTAAACCCGTGTGTGGATTCAGAGGTCTGCAAACACTTTCTCTGCAGAGTCCCAAAACAGGCGTTTTCAGCCCATTACCGGCATATGGAAGAAACAGCAGTAAGCCCAGGGAAATATCTGCTTCTAAATCCAAAACGCAGCTATCTAACAGAACGGTTGTCAATGTGTGCACTCAACTTCCAGAGTTAAACCCGTGTGTGGATTCAGCAGTCTGCAAACACTTTCTCTGCAGAGTCCCAAAACAGGCGTTTTCAGCCCATTACCGGCATATGGAAGAAACAGCAGTCAGCACAGGGAAATATCTGCTTCTAAATCCAAAACGCAGCTATCTAACAGAACGGTTGTCAATGTGTGCACTCAACTTCCAGAGTTAAACCCGTGTGTGGATTCAGCAGTCTGCAAACACTTTCTCTGCAGAGTCCCAAAACAGGCGTTTTCAGCCCATTACCGGCATATGGAAGAAACTGCAGTAAGCCCAGGGAAATATCTGCTTCTAAATCCAAAACGCAGCTATCTAACAGAACGGTTGTCAATGTGTGCACTCAAATTCCAGAGTTAAACCCGTGTGTGGATTCAGCAGTCTGCAAACACTTTCTCTGCAGAGTCCCCAAAACAGGCGTTTTCAGCCCATTACCGGCATATGGAAGAAACAGCAGTCAGCCCAGGGAAATATCTGCTTCTAAATCCAAAACGCAGCTATGTAACAGAACGGTTGTCAATGTGTGCACTCAACTTCCAGAGTTAAACCCGTGTGTGCATTCAGCAGTCTGCAAACACTTTCTCTGCAGAGTCCCAAAACAGGCGTTTTCAGCCCATTACCGGCATATGGAAGAAACAGCAGTAAGCACAGGGAAATATCTGCTTCTAAATCCAAAACGCAGCTATCTAACAGAACGGTTGTCAATGTGTGCACTCAACTTCCAGAGTTAAACCCGTGTGTGGATTCAGCAGTCTGCAAACACTTTCTCTGCAGAGTCCCAAAACAGGCGTTTTCAGCCCATTACCGGCATATGGAAGAAACAGCAGTCAGCCCAGGTAAATATCTGCTTCTAAATCCAAAACGCAGCTATCTAACAGAACGGTTGTCAATGTGTGCACTCAACTTCCAGAGTTAAACCCGTGTGTGGATTCAGCAGTCTGCAAACACTTTCTCTGCAGAGTCCCAAAACAGGCGTTTTCAGCCCATTACCGGCATATGGAAGAAACAGCAGTCAGCACAGGGAAATATCTGCTTCTAAATCCAAAACGCAGCTATCTAACAGAACGGTTGTCAATGTGTGCACTCAACTTCCAGAGTTAAACCCGTGTGTGGATTCAGCAGTCTGCAAACACTTTCTCTGCAGAGTCCCAAAACAGGCGTTTTCAGCCCATTACCGGCATATGGAAGAAACAGCAGTAAGCACAGGGAAATATCTGCTTCTAAATCCAAAACGCAGCTATCTAACAGAACGATTGTCAATGTGTGCACTCAACTTCCATAGTTAAACCCGTGTGTGGATTCAGCAGTCTGCAAACACTTTCTCTGCAGAGTCCCAAAACAGGCGTTTTCAGCCGATTACCGGCATATGGAAGAAACAGCAGTAAGCACAGGGAAATATCTGCTTCTAAATCCAAAACTCAGCTATGTAACAGAACGGTTGTCAATGTGTGCACTCAACTTCGAGAGTTAAACCCGTGTGTGGATTCAGCAGTCTGCAAACACTTCCTCTGCAGAGTCCGAAAACAGGCGTTTTCAGCCCATTACCGGCATATGGAAGAAACAGCAGTAAGCACAGGGAAATATCTGCTTCTAAATCCAAAACGCAGCTATCTAACAGAACGGTTGTCAATGTGTGCACTCAACTTCCAGAGTTAAACCCGTGTGTGGATTCCGCAGTCTGAAAACACTTTCTCTGCAGAGTCCCAAAACAGGCGTTTTCAGCCCATTACCGGCATATGGAAGAAAACAGCAGTAAGCACAGGGAAATATCTGCTTATAAATCCAAAAACGCAGCTATGTAACAGAACGGTTGTCAATGTGTGCACTCAACTTCCAGAGTTAAACCCGTGTGTGGATTCAGCAGTCTGCAAACACTTTCTCTGCAGGTTCCCAAAACAGGCGTTTTCAGCCCATTACCGGCATATGGAAGAAACAGCAGTAAGCACAGGGAAATATCTGCTTCTAAATCCAAAACGCAGCTATCTAACAGAACGGTTGTCAATGTGTGCACTCAACTTCCAGAGGTTAAACCCGTGTGTGGATTCAGCAGTCTGCAAACACTTTCTCTGCAGAGTCCAAAACAGGCGGTTTTCAGCCCATTACCGGCATATGGAAAGAAACAGCAGTCAGCACAGGGAAATATCTGCTTCTAAATCCAAAACGCAGCTATCTAACCAGAACGGTTTGTCAATGTGTGCACTCAACTTCCAGAGTTAAACCCGTGTGTGGGATTCAGCAATCTGCAAACACTTTCTCTGCAGAGTCCCAAAACAGGCGTTTTCAGCCCATTACCGGCATATGGAAGAAACAGCAGTAAGCCCAGGGAAATATCTGCTTCTAAATCCAAAACGCAGCTATCTAACAGAACGGTTGTCAATGTGTGCACTCAACTTCCAGAGTTAAACCCGTGTGTGGATTCAGCATTCTGCAAACACTTTCTCTGCAGAGTCCCCAAAACAGGCGTGTTTTCAGCCCATTACCGGCATATGGAAGAAACAGCAGTCAGCCCAGGGAAATATCTGCTTCTAAATCCAAAACGCAGCTATCTAACAGAACGGTTGTCAATGTGTGCACTCAACTTCCAGAGTTAAAACCCGTGTGTGGATTCAGCAGTCTGCAAACACTTTCTCTGCAGAGTCCCAAAACAGGCGTTTTCAGGCGCAATTACCGGCATATGGAAGAAACAGCAGTCAGCACAGGGAAATATCTGCTTCTAAATCCAAAACGCAGCTATCTAACAGAACGGTTGTCAATGTGTGCACTCAACTTCCAGAGTTAAACCCGTGTGTGGATTCAGCAGTCTGCAAACACTTTCTCTGCAGAGTCCCAAAACAGGCGTTTTTCAGCCCATTACTGGCATATGGAAGAAACAGCAGTCAGCACAGGGAAATATCTGCTTCTAAATCCAAAACGCAGCTATCTAACAGAACGGTTGTCAATGTGTGCACTCAACTTCCAGAGGTTAAACCCGTGTGTGGATTCAGCAGTCTGCAAAACGCTTTCTCTGCAGAGTCCCAAAACAGGCGTTTTCAGCCCATTCCCGGGCATATGGAAGAAACAGCAGTCAGCACAGGGAAATATCTGCTTCTAAATCCAAAACGCAGCTATGTAACAGAACGGTTTGTCAATGTGTGCACTCAACTTCCAGAGTTAAACCCGTGTGTGGATTCAGCAGTCTGCAAACACTTTCTCTGCAGAGTCCCCAAAACAGGCGTTTTCAGCCCATTACCGGGCATATGGAAGAAACAGCAGTAAGCCCAGGGAAATATCTGCTTCTAAATCCAAAACGCAGCTATCTAACAGAACGGTTGTCAATGTGTGCACTCAACTTCCAGAGGTTAAACCCGTGTGTGGATTCAGCAGTCTACAAACACGTTATCTGCAGAGTCCCAAAACAGGCGTTTTCAGCCCATTACCGGCATATGGAAGAAACAGCAGTCAGCCCAGGGAAATATCTGCTTCTAAATACAAAACGCAGCTATCTAACAGACCGGTTTTGTCAATGTGTGCACTCAACTTCCAGAGTTAAACCCGTGTGTGGATTCAGAGGTCTGCAAACACTTTCTCTGCAGAGTCCCAAAACAGGCGGTTTTCAGCCCATTACCGGCATATGGAAGAAACAGCAGTAAGCCCAGGGAAATATCTGCTTCTAAATCCAAAACGCAGCTATCTAACAGAACGGTTGTCAATGTGTGCACTCAACTTCCAGAGTTACACCCGTGTGTGGATTCAGCAGTCTGCAAACACTTTCTCTGCAGAGTCCCAAAACAGGCGTTTTTCAGCCCATTACCGGCATATGGAAGAAACAGCAGTCAGCACAGGGAAATATCTGCTTCTAAATCCAAAACGCAGCTATCTAACAGAACGGTTGTCAATGTGTGCACTCAACTTCCAGAGTTTAAACCCGTGTGTGGATTCAGCAGTCTGCAAACACTTTCTCTGCAGAGTCCCAAAAACAGGCGTGTTTTCAGCCCATTACCGGCATATGGAAGAAACTGCAGTAAGCCCAGGGAAATATCTGCTTCTAAATCCAAAACGCAGCTATCTAACAGAACGGTTGTCAATGTGTGCACTCAAATTCCAGAGTTTAAACCCGTGTGTGGATTCAGCAGTCTGCAAACACTTTCTCTGCAGAGTCCCAAAAACAGGCGTTTTTCAGCCCATTACCGGCATATGGAAGAAACAGCAGTCAGCCCAGGGAAATATCTGCTTCTAAATCCAAAACGCAGCTATCTAACAGAACGGTTTGTCAATGTGTGCACTCAACTTCCAGAGTTAAACCCGTGTGTGGATTCAGCAGTCTGCAAACACTTTCTCTGCAGAGTCCCCAAAACAGGCGTTTTTTCAGCCCATTACCGGCATATGGAAGAAACAGCAGTCAGCACAGGGAAATATCTGCTTCTAAATCCAAAACGCAGCTATCTAACAGAACGGTTGTCAATGTGTGCACTCAACTTCCAGAGTTAAACCCGTGTGTGGATTAAGCATTCTGCAAACACTTTCTCTGCAGAGTCCCAAAACAGGCGTTTTCAGCCCCATTACCGGCATATGGAAGAAACAGCAGTCAGCACAGGGAAATATCTGCTTCTAAATCCAAAACGCAGCTATGTAACAGAACGGTTGTCAATGTGTGCACTCAACTTCCAGAGTTAAACCCGTGTGTGGATTCAGCAGTCTGCAAACACTTTCTCTGCAGAGTCCCAAAACAGGCGTTTTCAGCCCATTACCGGCATATAGAAGAAAACAGCAGTAAGCACAGGGAAATATCTGCTTCTAAATCCAAAACACAGCTATGTAACAGAACGGTTGTCAATGTGTGCACTCAACTTCGAGAGTTAAACCCGTGTGTGGATTCAGCAGTCTGCAAACACTTTCTCTGCAGAGTCCGAAAACAGGCGGTTTTCAGCCCAATTACCGGCATATGGAAGAAACAGCAGTAAGCACAGGGAAATATCTGCTTCTAAATCCAAAACGCAGCTATCTAACAGAACGGTTTGTCAATGTGTGCACCTCAACTTCCAGAGTTAAAACCCGTGTGTGGATTCAGCAGTCTGCAAACACTTTCTCTGCAGAGTCCCAAAAACAGGCGTTTTCAGCCCATTACCGGCATATGGAAGAAACAGCAGTAAGCACAGGGAAATATCTGCTTCTAAATCCAAAACGCAGCTAATGTAACAGAACGGTTGTCAATGTGTGCACTCAACTTCCAGAGGTTTAAACCCGTGTGTGCATTCAGCAGTCTGCAAACACTTTCTCTGCAGAGTCCCAAAACAGGCGTTTTCAGCCCATTACCGGCATATGGAAGAAACAGCAGTAAGCACAGGGAAATATCTGCTTCTAAATCCAAAACGCAGCTATCTAACAGAACGGTTCTCAATGTGTGCACTCAACTTCCAGAGTTAAACCCGTGTGTGGATTCAGCAGTCTGCAAACACTTTCTCTGCAGAGTCCCAAAACAGGCGTTTTCAGCCCATTACCGGCATATGGAAGAAACAGCAGTAAGCACAGGGAAATATCTGCTTCTAAATCCAAAACGCAGCTATCTAACAGAACGGTTGTCAATGTGTGCACTCAACTTCCAGAGTTAAACCCGTGTGTGGATTCAGCAGTCTGCAACCACTTTCTCTGCAGAGTCCCAAAACAGGCGTTTTCAGCCCATTACCGGCATATTGAAGAAACAGCAGTCAGCACAGGGAAATATCTGCTTCTGAATCCAAAACGCAGCTATCTAACAGAACGGTTGTCAATGTGTGCACTCAACTTCCAGAGTTAAACCCGTGTGTGGATTCAGCAGTCTGCAAACAGTTTCTCTGCAGTGTCCCAAAACAGGCGTTTTCAGCCCATTACCGGCATATGGAAGAAACAGCAGTCAGCACAGGGAAATATCTGCTTCTAAATCCAAAACGCAGCTATCTAACAGAACGGTTGTCAATGTGTGCACTCAACTTCCAGAGTTAAACCCGTGTGTGGATTCAGCAATCTGAAAACACTTTCTCTGCAGAGTCCCAAAACAGGCGTTTTCAGCCCATTACCGGCATATGGAAGAAACAGCAGTAAGCACAGGGAAATATCTGCTTCTAAATCCAAAACACAGCTATCTAACAGAACGGTTGTCAATGTGTGCACTCAACTTCCAGAGTTAAACCCGTGTGTGGATTCAGCAGTCTGCAAACACTTTCTCTGCAGTGTCCCAAAACAGGCGTTTTCAGCCCATTACCGGCATATGGAAGAAACAGCAGTCAGCACAGGGAAATATCTGCTTCTGAATCCAAAACGCAGCTATCTAACAGAACGGTTGTCAATGTGTGCACTCAACTTCCAGAGTTAAACCCGTGTGTGGATTCAGCAGTCTGCAAACAGTTTCTCTGCAGTGTCCCAAAACAGGCGTTTTCAGCCCATTACCGGCATATGGAAGAAACAGCAGTCAGCACAGGGAAATATCTGCTTCTGAATCCAAAACGCAGCTATCTAACAGAACGGTTGTCAATGTGTGCACTCAACTTCCAGAGTTAAACCCGTGTGTGGATTCAGCAGTCTGCAAACACTTTCTCTGCAGAGTCCCAAAACAGGCGTTTTCAGCCCATTACCGGCATATGGAAGAAACAGCAGTAAGCCCAGGGAAATATCTGCTTCTAAATCCAAAACGCAGCTATCTAACAGAACGGTTGTCAATGTGTGCACTCAACTTCCAGAGTTAAACCCGTGTGTGGATTCAGCATTCTGCAAACACTTTCTCTGCAGAGTCCCAAAACAGGCGTTTTCAGCCCATTACCGGCATATGGAAGAAACAGCAGTCAGCCCAGGGAAATATCTGCTTCTAAATCCAAAACGCAGCTATCTAACAGAACGGTTGTCAATGTGTGCACTCAACTTCCAGAGTTAAACCCGTGTGTGGATTCAGCGGTCTGCAAACACTTTCTCTGCAGAGTCCCAAAACAGGCGTTTTCAGCCCATTACCGGCATATGGAAGAAACAGCAGTAAGCACAGGGAAATATCTGCTTCTAAATCCAAAACACAGCTATGTAACAGAACGGTTGTCAATGTGTACACTCAACTTCCAGAGTTAAACCCGTGTGTGGATTCAGCAGTCTGCAAACACTTTCTCTGCAGAGTCCCAAAACAGGCGTTTTCAGCCCATTACCGGCATATGGAAGAAACAGCAGTAAGCACAGGGAAATATCTGCTTCTAAATCCAAAACGCAGCTCTCTAACAGAACGGTTGTCAATGTGTGCACTCAACTTCCAGAGTTAAACCCGTGTGTGGATTCAGCAGTCTGCAAACACTTTCTCTGCAGAGTCCCAAAACAGGCGTTTTCAGCCCATTACCGGCATATGGAAGAAACAGCAGTAAGCACAGGGAAATATCTGCTTCTAAATCCAAAACGCAGCTATCTAACAGAACGGTTGTCAATGTGTGCACTCAACTTCCAGAGTTAAACCCGTGTGTGGATTCAGCAGTCTGCAAACACTTTCTCTGCAGAGTCCCAAAACAGGCGTTTTCAGCCCATTACCGGCCTATGGAAGAAACAGCAGTAAGCACAGGGAAATATCTGCTTCTAAATCCAAAACGCAGCTATCTAACAGAACGGTTGTCAATGTGTGCACTCAACTTCCAGAGTTAAACCCGTGTGTGGATTCAGCAGTCTGCAAACACTTTCTCTGCAGAGTCCCAAAACAGGCGTTTTCAGCCCTTTACCGGCATATGGTAGAAACAGCAGTAAGCACAGGGAAATATCTGCTTCTAAATCCAAAACGCAGGTATCTATCAGAACGGCTGTCAATGTGTGCACTCAACTTCCAGAGTTAAAGCCGTGTGTGGATTCAGCAGTCTGCAAACACTTTCTCTGCAGAGTCCCAAAACAGGCGTTTTCAGCCCATTACCGGCATATGGAAGAAACAGCAGTAAGCACAGGGAAATATCTGCTTCTAAATCCAAAACGCAGCTATCTAACAGAACGGTTGTCAATGTGTGCACTCAACTTCCAGAGTTAAACCCGTGTGTGGATTCAGCATTCTGCAAACACTTTCTCTGCAGAGTCCCAAAACAGGCGTTTTCAGCCCATTACCGGCATATGGAAGAAACAGCAGTAAGCACAGGGAAATATCTGCTTCTAAATCCAAAACACAGCTATCTAACAGAACAGTTGTCAATGTGTGCACTCAACTTCCAGAGTTAAACCCGTGTGTGGATTCAGCAGTCTGCAAACACTTTCTCTGCAGAGTCCCAAAACAGGCGTTTTCAGCCCATTACCGGCATATGGAAGAAACAGCAGTCAGCACAGGGAAATATCTGCTTCTAAATCCAAAACGCAGCTATCTAACAGAACGGTTGTCAATGTGTGCACTCAACTTCCAGAGTTAAACCCGTGTGTGGATTCAGCATTCTGCAAACACTTTCTCTGCAGAGTCCCAAAACAGGCGTTTTCAGCCCATTACCGGCATATGGAAGAAACAGCAGTCAGCCCAGGGAAATATCTGCTTCTAAATCCAAAACGCAGCTATCTAACAGAACGGTTGTCAATGTGTGCACTCAACTTCCAGAGTTAAACCCGTGTGTGGATTCAGCAGTCTGCAAACACTTTCTCTGCAGAGTCCCAAAACAGGCGTTTTCAGCCCATTACCGGCATATGGAAGAAACAGCAGTAAGCACAGGGAAATATCTGCTTCTAAATCCAAAACACAGCTATGTAACAGAACGGTTGTCAATGTGTACACTCAACTTCCAGAGTTAAACCCGTGTGTGGATTCAGCAGTCTGCAAACACTTTCTCTGCAGAGTCCCAAAACAGGCGTTTTCAGCCCATTACCGGCATATGGAAGAAACAGCAGTAAGCACAGGGAAATATCTGCTTCTAAATCCAAAACGCAGCTCTCTAACAGAACGGTTGTCAATGTGTGCACTCAACTTCCAGAGTTAAACCCGTGTGTGGATTCAGCAGTCTGCAAACACTTTCTCTGCAGAGTCCCAAAACAGGCGTTTTCAGCCCATTACCGGCATATGGAAGAAACAGCAGTAAGCACAGGGAAATATCTGCTTCTAAATCCAAAACGCAGCTATCTAACAGAACGGTTGTCAATGTGTGCACTCAACTTCCAGAGTTAAACCCGTGTGTGGATTCAGCAGTCTGCAAACACTTTCTCTGCAGAGTCCCAAAACAGGCGTTTTCAGCCCATTACCGGCCTATGGAAGAAACAGCAGTAAGCACAGGGAAATATCTGCTTCTAAATCCAAAACGCAGCTATCTAACAGAACGGTTGTCAATGTGTGCACTCAACTTCCAGAGTTAAACCCGTGTGTGGATTCAGCAGTCTGCAAACACTTTCTCTGCAGAGTCCCAAAACAGGCGTTTTCAGCCCTTTACCGGCATATGGTAGAAACAGCAGTAAGCACAGGGAAATATCTGCTTCTAAATCCAAAACGCAGGTATCTATCAGAACGGCTGTCAATGTGTGCACTCAACTTCCAGAGTTAAAGCCGTGTGTGGATTCAGCAGTCTGCAAACACTTTCTCTGCAGAGTCCCAAAACAGGCGTTTTCAGCCCATTACCGGCATATGGAAGAAACAGCAGTAAGCACAGGGAAATATCTGCTTCTAAATCCAAAACGCAGCTATCTAACAGAATGGTTGTCAATGTGTGCACTCAACTTCCAGAGTTAAACCCGTGTGTGGATTCAGCAGTCTGCAAACACTTTCTCTGCAGAGTCCCAAAACAGGCGTTTTCAGCCCATTACCGGCATATTGAAGAAACAGCAGTCAGCACAGGGAAATATCTGCTTCTGAATCCAAAACGCAGCTATCTAACAGAACGGTTGTCAATGTGTGCACTCAACTTCCAGAGTTAAACCCGTGTGTGGATTCAGCAGTCTGCAAACAGTTTCTCTGCAGTGTCCCAAAACAGGCGTTTTCAGCCCATTACCGGCATATGGAAGAAACAGCAGTCAGCACAGGGAAATATCTGCTTCTAAATCCAAAACGCAGCTATCTAACAGAACGGTTGTCAATGTGTGCACTCAACTTCCAGAGTTAAACCCGTGTGTGGATTCAGCAATCTAAAAACACTTTCTCTGCAGAGTCCCCAAACAGGCGTTTTCAGCCCATTACCGGCATATGGAAGAAACAGCAGTCAGCCCAGGGAAATACCTGCTTCTAAATCCAAAACGCAGCTATCTAACAGAACGGTTGTCAATGTGTGCACTCAACTTCCAGAGTTAAAGCCGTGTGTGGATTCAGCAGTCTGCAAACACTTTCTCTGCAGAGTCCCAAAACAGGCGTTTTCAGCCCATTACCGGCATATGGAAGAAACAGCAGTAAGCACAGGGAAATATCTGCTTCTAAATCCAAAACGCAGCTATCTAACAGAACTGTTGTCAATGTGTGCACTCAACTTCCAGAGTTAAACCCGTGTGTGGATTCAGCAGTCTGCAAACACTTTCTCTGCAGAGTCCCAAAACAGGCGTTTTCAGCCCATTACCGGCATATGGAAGAAACAGCAGTAAGCACAGGGAAATATCTGCTTCTAAATCCAAAACGCAGCTATCTAACAGAACAGTTGTCAATGTGTGCACTCAACTTCCAGAGTTAAACCCGTGTGTGGATTCAGCAGTCTGCAAACACTTTCTCTGCAGAGTCCCAAAACAGGCTTTTTCAGCCCATTACCGGCATATGGAAGAAACAGCAGTCAGCACAGGGAAATATCTGCTTCTGAATCCAAAACGCAGCTATCTAACAGAACGGTTGTCAATGTGTGCACTCAACTTCCAGAGTTAAACCCGTGTGTGGATTCAGCAGTCTGCAAACAGTTTCTCTGCAGTGTCCCAAAACAGGCGTTTTCAGCCCATTACCGGCATATGGAAGAAACAGCAGTCAGCACAGGGAAATATCTGCTTCTGAATCCAAAACGCAGCTATCTAACAGAACGGTTGTCAATGTGTGCACTCAACTTCCAGAGTTAAACCCGTGTGTGGATTCAGCAGTCTGCAAACACTTTCTCTGCAGAGTCCCAAAACAGGCGTTTTCAGCCCATTACCGGCATATGGAAGAAACAGCAGTAAGCCCAGGGAAATATCTGCTTCTAAATCCAAAACGCAGCTATCTAACAGAACGGTTGTCAATGTGTGCACTCAACTTCCAGAGTTAAACCCGTGTGTGGATTCAGCAGTCTGCAAACACTTTCTCTGCAGAGTCCCAAAACAGGCGTTTTCAGCCCATTACCGGCATATGGAAGAAACAGCAGTCAGCCCAGGGAAATATCTGCTTCTAAATCCAAAACGCAGCTATCTAACAGAACGGTTGTCAATGTGTGCACTCAACTTCCAGAGTTAAACCCGTGTGTGGATTCAGCAGTCTGCAAACACTTTCTCTGCAGAGTCCCAAAACAGGCGTTTTCAGCCCATTACCGGCATATGGAAGAAACAGCAGTCAGCACAGGGAAATATCTGCTTCTAAATCCAAAACACAGCTATGTAACAGAACGGTTGTCAATGTGTACACTCAACTTCCAGAGTTAAACCCGTGTGTGGATTCAGCAGTCTGCAAACACTTTCTCTGCAGAGTCCCAAAACAGGCGTTTTCAGCCCATTACCGGCATATGGAAGAAACAGCAGTAAGCACAGGGAAATATCTGCTTCTAAATCCAAAACGCAGCTATGTAACAGAACGGCTGTCAAGGTGTGCACTCAACTTCCAGAGTTAAACCCGTGTGTGGATTCAGCAGTCTGCAAACACTTTCTCTGCAGAGTCCCAAAACAGGCGTTTTCAGCCCATTACCGGCCTATGGAAGAAACAGCAGTAAGCACAGGGAAATATCTGCTTCTAAATCCCAAACGCAGCTCTCTAACAGAACGGTTGTCAATGTGTGCACTCAACTTCCAGAGTTAAACCCGTGTGTGGATTCAGCAGTCTGCAAACACTTTCTCTGCAGAGTCCCAAAACAGGCGTTTTCAGCCCATTACCGGCATATGGAAGAAACAGCAGTAAGCACAGGGAAATATCTGCTTCTAAATCCAAAACGCAGCTATCTAACAGAACGGTTGTCAATGTGTGCACTCAACTTCCAGAGTTAAACCCGTGTGTGGATTCAGCAGTCTGCAAACACTTTCTCTGCAGAGTCCCAAAACAGGCGATTTCAGCCCATTACCGGCCTATGGAAGAAACAGCAGTAAGCACAGGGAAATATCTGCTTCTAAATCCAAAACGCAGCTATCTAACAGAACGGTTGTCAATGTGTGCACTCAACTTCCAGAGTTAAACCCGTGTGTGGATTCAGCAGTCTGCAAACACTTTCTCTGCAGAGTCCCAAAACAGGCGTTTTCAGCCCTTTACCGGCATATGGTAGAAACAGCAGTAAGCACAGGGAAATATCTGCTTCTAAATCCAAAACGCAGGTATCTATCAGAACGGCTGTCAATGTGTGCACTCAACTTCCAGAGTTAAAGCCGTGTGTGGATTCAGCAGTCTGCAAACACTTTCTCTGCAGAGTCCCAAAACAGGCGTTTTCAGCCCTTTACCGGCATATGGAAGAAACAGCAGTAAGCCCAGGGAAATATCTGCTTCTAAATCCAAAACGCAACTATCTAACAGAACGGTTGTCAATGTGTGTACTCAACTTCCAGAGTTAAACCCGTGTGTGGATTCAGCAATCTGCAAACACTTTCTCTGCAGAGTCCCAAAACAGGCTTTTTCAGCCCATTACCGGCATATGGAAGAAACAGCAGTAAGCCCAGGGAAATATCTGCTTCTAAATCCAAAACGCAGCTATCTAACAGAACGGTTGTCAATGTGTGCACTCAACTTCCAGAGTTAAACCCGTGTGTGGATTCAGCATTCTGCAAACACTTTCTCTGCAGAGTCCCAAAACAGGCGTTTTCAGCCCATTACCGTCATATGGAAGAAACAGCAGTAAGCCCAGGGAAATATCTGCTTCTAAATCCAAAACGCAGCTATCTAACAGAACGGTTGTCAATGTGTGCACTCAACTTCCAGAGTTAAACCCGTGTGTGGATTCAGCAGTCTACAAACACTTTATCTGCAGAGTCCCAAAACAGGCGTTTTCAGCCCATTACCGGCATATGGAAGAAACAGCAGTCAGCACAGGGAAATATCTGCTTCTAAATCCAAAACGCAGCTATCTAACAGAACGGTTGTCAATGTGTGCACTCAACTTCCAGAGTTAAACCCGTGTGTGGATTCAGCAATCTGCAAACACTTTCTCTGCAGAGTCCCAATACAGGCGTTTTCAGCCCATTACCGGCATATGGAAGAAACAGCAGTAAGCCCAGGGAAATATCTGCTTCTAAATCCAAAACGCAGCTATCTAACAGAACGGTTGTCAATGTGTGCACTCAACTTCCAGAGTTAAACCCGTGTGTGGATTCTGCATTCTGCAAACACTTTCTCTGCAGAGTCCCAAAACAGGCGTTTTCAGCCCATTACCGGCATATGGAATAAACAGCAGTCATCCCAGGGAAATATCTGCTTCTAAATCCAAAACGCAGCTATCTAACAGAACGGTTGTCAATGTGTGCACTCAACTTCCAGAGTTAAACCCGTGTGTGTATTCAGCAGTCTGCAAACACTTTCTCTGCAGAGTCCCAAAACAGGCGTTTTCAGCCCATTACCGGCATATGGAAGAAACAGCAGTCAGCCCAGGGAAATATCTGCTTCTAAATCCAAAACGGAGCTATCTAACAGAACGGTTGTCAATGTGTGCACTCAACTTCCAGAGTTAAACCCGTGTGTGGATTCAGCAGTCTGTAAACACTTTCTCTGCAGAGTCCCAAAACAGGCGTTTTCAGCCCATTACCGGCATATGGAAGAAACAGCAGTCAGCACAGGGATATATCTGCTTCTAAATCCAAAACGCAGCTATCTAACAGAACGGTTGTCAATGTGTGCACTCAACTACCAGAGTTAAACCCGTGTGTGGATTCAGCATTCTGCAAACACTTTCTCTGCAGAGTCCCAAAACAGGCGTTTTCAGCCCATTACCGGCATATGGAAGAAACTGCAGTAAGCCCAGGGAAATATCTGCTTCTAAATCCAAAACGCAGCTATCTAACAGAACGGTTGTCAATGTGTGCACTCAACTTCCAGAGTTAAACCCGTGTGTGGATTCAGCATTCTGCAAACACTTTCTCTGCAGAGTCCCAAAAAAGGCGTTTTCAGCCCATTACCGGCATATGGAAGAAACAGCAGTCAGCCCAGGTAAATATCTGCTTCTAAATCCAAAACGCAGCTATCTAACAGAACGGTTGTCAATGTGTGCACTCAACTTCCAGAGTTAAACCCGTGTGTGGATTCAGCAGTCTGCAAACACTTTCTCTGCAGAGTCCCAAAACAGGCGTTTTCAGCCCATTACCGGCATATGGAAGAAACAGCAGTCAGCACAGGGAAATATCTGCTTCTAAATCCAAAATGCAGCTATCTAACAGAACGGTTGTCAATGTGTGCACTCAACTTCCAGAGTTAAACCCGTGTGTGGATTCAGCAGTCTGCAAACACTTTCTCTGCAGAGTCCCAAAACAGGCGTTTTCAGCCCATTACCGGCATATGGAAGAAACAGCAGTAAGCACAGGGAAATATCTGCTTCTAAATCCAAAACGAAGCTATCTAACAGAACGATTGTCAATGTGTGCACTCAACTTCCAGAGTTAAACCCGTGTGTGGATTCAGCAGTCTGCAAACACTTTCTCTGCAGAGTCGCAAAACAGGCGTTTTCAGCCGATTACCGGCATATGGAAGAAACAGCAGTAAGCCCAGGGAAATATCTGCTTCTAAATCCAAAACTCTGCTCTGTAACAGAACGGTTGTCAATGTGTGCACTCAACTTCGAGAGTTAAACCAGTGTGTGGATTCAGCAGTCTGCAAACACTTTCTCTGCAGAGTCCGAAAACAGGCGTTTTCAGCCCATTACCGGCATATGGAAGAATCAGCAGTAAGCACAGGGAAATATCTGCTTCTAAATCCAAAACGCAGCTATCTAACAGAACGGTTGTCAATGTGTGCACTCAACTTCCAGAGTTAAACCCGTGTGTGGATTCCGCAGTCTGCAAACACTTTCTCTGCAGAGTCCCAAAACAGGCGTTTTCAGCCCATTCCCGGCATATGGAAGAAACAGCAGTAAGCACAGGGAAATATCTGCTTCTAAATCCAAAACGCAGCTATGTAACAGAACGGTTGTCAATGTGTGCACTCAACTTCCAGAGTTAAACCCGTGTGTGGATTCAGCAGTCTGCAAACACTTTCTCTGCAGAGTCCCAAAACAGGCGTTTTCAGCCCATTACCGGCATATGGAAGAAACAGCAATCAGCCCAGGGAAATATCTGCTTCTAAATCCAAAACGCAGCTATCTAACAGAACGGTTGTCAATGCGTGCACTCAACTTCCAGAGTTAAACCCGTGTGTGGATTCAGCAGTCTGCACACAGTTTCTCTGCAGAGTCCCAAAACAGGCGTTTTCATCCCATTACCGGCATATGGATGAAACAGCAGTCAGCCCAGGGAAATATCTGCTTCTAAATCCAAAACGCAGCTATCTAACAGAACGGTTGTCAATGTGTGCACTCAACTTCCAGAGTTAAACCCGTGTGTGGATTCAGCAGTCTGCAAACACTTTCTCTGCAGAGTCCCAAAACAGGCGTTTTCAGCCCTTTACCGGCATATGGTAGAAACAGCAGTAAGCACAGGGAAATATCTGCTTCTAAATCCAAAACGCAGGTATCTATCAGAACGGCTGTCAATGTGTGCACTCAACTTCCAGAGTTAAAGCCGTGTGTGGATTCAGCAGTCTGCAAACACTTTCTCTGCAGAGTCCCAAAACAGGCGTTTTCAGCCCTTTACCGGCATATGGAAGAAACAGCAGTAAGCCCAGGGAAATATCTGCTTCTAAATCCAAAACGCAACTATCTAACAGAACGGTTGTCAATGTGTGTACTCAACTTCCAGAGTTAAACCCGTGTGTGGATTCAGCAATCTGCAAACACTTTCTCTGCAGAGTCCCAAAACAGGCTTTTTCAGCCCATTACCGGCATATGGAAGAAACAGCAGTAAGCCCAGGGAAATATCTGCTTCTAAATCCAAAACGCAGCTATCTAACAGAACGGTTGTCAATGTGTGCACTCAACTTCCAGAGTTAAACCCGTGTGTGGATTCAGCATTCTGCAAACACTTTCTCTGCAGAGTCCCAAAACAGGCGTTTTCAGCCCATTACCGTCATATGGAAGAAACAGCAGTAAGCCCAGGGAAATATCTGCTTCTAAATCCAAAACGCAGCTATCTAACAGAACGGTTGTCAATGTGTGCACTCAACTTCCAGAGTTAAACCCGTGTGTGGATTCAGCAGTCTACAAACACTTTATCTGCAGAGTCCCAAAACAGGCGTTTTCAGCCCATTACCGGCATATGGAAGAAACAGCAGTCAGCACAGGGAAATATCTGCTTCTAAATCCAAAACGCAGCTATCTAACAGAACGGTTGTCAATGTGTGCACTCAACTTCCAGAGTTAAACCCGTGTGTGGATTCAGCAATCTGCAAACACTTTCTCTGCAGAGTCCCAATACAGGCGTTTTCAGCCCATTACCGGCATATGGAAGAAACAGCAGTAAGCCCAGGGAAATATCTGCTTCTAAATCCAAAACACAGCTATCTAACAGAACGGTTGTCAATGTGTGCACTCAACTTCCAGAGTTAAACCCGTGTGTGGATTCTGCATTCTGCAAACACTTTCTCTGCAGAGTCCCAAAACAGGCGTTTTCAGCCCATTACCGGCATATGGAATAAACAGCAGTCATCCCAGGGAAATATCTGCTTCTAAATCCAAAACGCAGCTATCTAACAGAACGGTTGTCAATGTGTGCACTCAACTTCCAGAGTTAAACCCGTGTGTGTATTCAGCAGTCTGCAAACACTTTCTCTGCAGAGTCCCAAAACAGGCGTTTTCAGCCCATTACCGGCATATGGAAGAAACAGCAGTCAGCCCAGGGAAATATCTGCTTCTAAATCCAAAACGGAGCTATCTAACAGAACGGTTGTCAATGTGTGCACTCAACTTCCAGAGTTAAACCCGTGTGTGGATTCAGCAGTCTGTAAACACTTTCTCTGCAGAGTCCCAAAACAGGCGTTTTCAGCCCATTACCGGCATATGGAAGAAACAGCAGTCAGCACAGGGATATATCTGCTTCTAAATCCAAAACGCAGCTATCTAACAGAACGGTTGTCAATGTGTGCACTCAACTACCAGAGTTAAACCCGTGTGTGGATTCAGCATTCTGCAAACACTTTCTCTGCAGAGTCCCAAAACAGGCGTTTTCAGCCCATTACCGGCATATGGAAGAAACTGCAGTAAGCCCAGGGAAATATCTGCTTCTAAATCCAAAACGCAGCTATCTAACAGAACGGTTGTCAATGTGTGCACTCAACTTCCAGAGTTAAACCCGTGTGTGGATTCAGCATTCTGCAAACACTTTCTCTGCAGAGTCCCAAAACAGGCGTTTTCAGCCCATTACCGGCATATGGAAGAAACAGCAGTCAGCCCAGGTAAATATCTGCTTCTAAATCCAAAACGCAGCTATCTAACAGAACGGTTGTCAATGTGTGCACTCAACTTCCAGAGTTAAACCCGTGTGTGGATTCAGCAGTCTGCAAACACTTTCTCTGCAGAGTCCCAAAACAGGCGTTTTCAGCCCATTACCGGCATATGGAAGAAACAGCAGTCAGCACAGGGAAATATCTGCTTCTAAATCCAAAATGCAGCTATCTAACAGAACGGTTGTCAATGTGTGCACTCAACTTCCAGAGTTAAACCCGTGTGTGGATTCAGCAGTCTGCAAACACTTTCTCTGCAGAGTCCCAAAACAGGCGTTTTCAGCCCATTACCGGCATATGGAAGAAACAGCAGTAAGCACAGGGAAATATCTGCTTCTAAATCCAAAACGAAGCTATCTAACAGAACGATTGTCAATGTGTGCACTCAACTTCCAGAGTTAAACCCGTGTGTGGATTCAGCAGTCTGCAAACACTTTCTCTGCAGAGTCGCAAAACAGGCGTTTTCAGCCGATTACCGGCATATGGAAGAAACAGCAGTAAGCCCAGGGAAATATCTGCTTCTAAATCCAAAACTCTGCTCTGTAACAGAACGGTTGTCAATGTGTGCACTCAACTTCGAGAGTTAAACCAGTGTGTGGATTCAGCAGTCTGCAAACACTTTCTCTGCAGAGTCCGAAAACAGGCGTTTTCAGCCCATTACCGGCATATGGAAGAATCAGCAGTAAGCACAGGGAAATATCTGCTTCTAAATCCAAAACGCAGCTATCTAACAGAACGGTTGTCAATGTGTGCACTCAACTTCCAGAGTTAAACCCGTGTGTGGATTCCGCAGTCTGCAAACACTTTCTCTGCAGAGTCCCAAAACAGGCGTTTTCAGCCCATTCCCGGCATATGGAAGAAACAGCAGTAAGCACAGGGAAATATCTGCTTCTAAATCCAAAACGCAGCTATGTAACAGAACGGTTGTCAATGTGTGCACTCAACTTCCAGAGTTAAACCCGTGTGTGGATTCAGCAGTCTGCAAACACTTTCTCTGCAGAGTCCCAAAACAGGCGTTTTCAGCCCATTACCGGCATATGGAAGAAACAGCAATCAGCCCAGGGAAATATCTGCTTCTAAATCCAAAACGCAGCTATCTAACAGAACGGTTGTCAATGCGTGCACTCAACTTCCAGAGTTAAACCCGTGTGTGGATTCAGCAGTCTGCACACAGTTTCTCTGCAGAGTCCCAAAACAGGCGTTTTCATCCCATTACCGGCATATGGATGAAACAGCAGTCAGCCCAGGGAAATATCTGCTTCTAAATCCAAAACGCAGCTATCTAACAGAACGGTTGTCAATGTGTGCACTCAACTTCCAGAGTTAAACCCGTGTGTGGATTCAGCAGTCTGCACACACTTTCTCTGCAGAGTCCCAAAACAGGCGTTTTCAGCCCATTACCGGCATATGGAAGAAACAGCAGTCAGCACAGGGAAATATCTGCTTCTAAAACCAAAACGCAGCTATCTCACAGAACGGTTGTCAATGTGTGCACTCAACTTCCAGAGTTAAACCCGTGTGTGGATTCAGCAGTCTGCAAACACTTTCTCTGCAGAGTCCCAAAACAGGAGTTTTCAGCCCATTACCGGCATATGGAAGAAACAGCAGTCACCACAGGGAAATATCTGCTTCTAAATCCAAAACGCAGCTATCTAACAGAACGGTTGTCAATGTGTGCACTCAACTTCCAGAGTTAAACCCGTGTGTGGATTCAGCAGTCTGCAAACACTTTCTCTGCAGAGTCCCAAAACAGGCGTTTTCAGCCCATTACCGGCTTATGGAGGAAACAGCAGTCAGCACAGGGAAATATCTGCTTCTAAATCCAAAACGCAGCTATCTAACAGAACTTTTGTCAATGTGTGCACTCAACATCCAGAGTTAAACCCGTGTGTGGATTCAGCAGTCTGCAAACACTTTCTCTGCAGAGTCCCAAAACAGGCGTTTTCAGCCCATTACCGGCCTATGGAAGAAACAGCAGTAAGCACAGGGAAATATCTGCTTCTAAATCCAAAATGCAGCTATGTAACAGAACGGTTGTCAATGTGTGCACTCAACTTCCAGAGTTAAACCCGTGTGTGGATTCAGCAGTCTGCAAACACTTTCTCTGCAGAGTCCCAAAACAGGCGTTTTCAGCCCATTACCGGCTTATGGAAGAAACAGCAGTAAGCACAGGGAAATATCTGCTTCTAAATCCAAAACGCAGCTATCTAACAGAACGGTTGTCAATGTGTGCACTCAACTTCCAGAGTTAAAACCCGTGTGTGGATTCAGCAGTCTGCAAACACTTTCTCTGCAGAGTCCCAAAACAGGCGTTTTCAGCCCATTACCGGCATATGGAAGAAAAAGCAGTCAGCACAGGGAAATATCTGCTTCTAAATCCAAAACGCAGCTATCTAACAGAACGGTTGTCAATGTGTGCACTCAACTTCCAGAGTTAAACCCGTGTGTGGATTCAGCAGTCTGCAAACACTTTCTCTGCAGAGTCCCAAAACAGGCGTTTTCAGCCCATTACCGGCATATGGAAGAAACTGCAGTAAGCCCAGGGAAATATCTGCTTCTAAATCCAAAACGCAGCTATCTAACAGAACGGTTGTCAATGTGTGCACTCAAATTCCAGAGTTAAACCCGTGTGGGGATTCAGCAGTCTGCAAACACTTTCTCTGCAGAGTCCCAAAACAGGCGTTTTCAGCCCATTACCGGCATATGGAAGAAACAGCAGTCAGCCCAGGGAAATATCTGCTTCTAAATCCAAAATGCAGCTATCTAACAGAACGGTTGTCAATGTGTGCACTCAACTTCCAGAGTTAAACCCGTGTGTGGATTCAGCAGTCTGCAAACACTTTCTCTGCAGAGTCCCAAAACAGGCGTTTTCAGCCCATTACCGGCATATGGAAGAAACAGCAGTCAGCACAGGGAAATATCTGCTTCTAAATCCAAAACGCAGCTATCTAACAGAACGGTTGTCAATGTGTGCACTCAACTTCCAGAGTTAAAACCGTGTGTGGATTAAGCATTCTGCAAACACTTTCTCTGCAGAGTACCAAAACAGGCGTTTTCAGCCCATTACCGGCATATGGAAGAAACAGCAGTAAGCACAGGGAAATATCTGCTTCTAAATCCAAAACGCAGCTATCTAACAGAACGGTTGTCAATGTGTGCACTCAACTTCCAGAGTTAAACCCGTGTGTGGATTCAGCAGTCTGCAAACACTTTCTCTGCAGAGTCCCAAAACAGGCGTTTTCAGCCCATTACCGGCATATGGAAGAAACAGCAGTAAGCACAGGGAAATATCTGCTTCTAAATCCAAAACACAGCTATGTAACAGAATGGTTGTCA
>NW_026989528.1:0-67633 GCF_030222135.1 Aotus nancymaae | reverse complement strand
TATCTAACAGAACGGTTGTCAATGTGTGCACTCAACTTCCAGAGTTAAACCCGTGTGTGGATTCAGCAGTCTGCAAACACTTTCTCTGCAGAGTCCCGACAAACAGGCGTTTCAACCCATTACCGGCATATGGAAGAAGCAGCAGTAAGCACAGGGAAATATCTGCTTCTAAATCCAAAACGCAGCTATCTAACAGAACGGTTGTCAATGTGTGCACTCAACTTCCAGAGTTAAACCCGTGTGTGATTCAGCAGCCTGCAAACACTTTCTCTGCAGAGTCCCAAAACAGGCGTTTTCAGCCCATTACCGGCATATGAAGAAGCAGCAGTAAGCACAGGGAAATATCTGCTTCTAACCCAAACGCAGCTATCTAACAGAACGGTTGTCAATGTGTGCACTCAACTTCCAGAGTTAAAACCCGTGTGTGGATTCAGCAGTCTGCAGAGATTTTCTCTGCAGAGTCCAAAAACAGGCGTTTTCAGCCCATTACCGGCATATGGAAGAAACAGCAGTAAGCACAGGGAAATATCTGCTTCTAAATCAAAACGCAGCTATCTAACAGAACGGTTGTCAACGTGTGCACTCAACTTCCAGAGTTAAACCCTTGTGTGGATTCAGCAGTCTGCAAACACTTTCTCTGCAGAGTCCCAAAACAGCGTTTTCAGCCCATTACCGGCATATGGAAGACACAGCAGTAAGCACAGGGAAATATCTGCTTCTAAATCCAAAACGCAGCTATCTAACAGAACGGTTGTCAATGTGTGCACTCAACTTCCAGAGTTAAACCCGTGTGTGGATTCAGCAGTCTGCAAACACTTTCTCTGCAGAGTCCCAAAACAGGCGTTTTCAGCCCATTACCGGCATATGGAAGAAGCAGCAGTAAGCACAGGGAAATATCTGCTTCTAAATCCAAAACGCAGCTATCTAACAGAACGGTTGTCAAGTGTGCACTCAACTTCCAGAGTTAAACCCGTGTGTGGATTTCAGCAGTCTGCAAACACTTTCTCTGCAGAGTCCCAAAACAGGCGTTTTCAGCCCATTACCGGCATATGGGAAGAAACAGCAGTAAGCCACAGGGAAATATCTGCTTCTAAATCCAAAACGCAGCTATCTAACAGAACGGTTGTCAATGTGTGCACTCAACTTCCAGAGTTAAACCCGTGTGTGGATTCAGCAGTCTGCAAACACTTTCTCTGCAGAGTCCCAAAACAGGCGTTTTCAGCCCATTACCGGCATATGGAAGAAGCAGCAGTAAGCACAGGGAAATATCTGCTTCTAAATCCAAAACGCAGCTATCTAACAGAACGGTTGTCAATGTGTGCACTCAACTTCCAGAGTTAAACCCGTGTGTGGATTCAGCAGTCTGCAAAACACTTTCTCTGCAGAGTCCCAAACAGGCGTTTTCAGCCCATTACCGGCATATGGAAGAAACAGCAGTAAGCACAGTGAAATATCTGCTTCTAAATCCAAAACGCAGCTATCTAACAGAACGGTTGTCAATGTGTGCACTCAACTTCCAGATTTAAACCCGTGTGTGGTTTCAGCAGCCTGCAGAGACTTTCTCTGCAGAGTCCCAAAACAGGCGTTTTCAGCCCATTACCGGCATATGGAAGAAACAGCAGTAAGCACAGGGAAATATCTGCTTCTAAATCCAAAAACGCAGCTATCTAACAGAACGGTTGTCAATGTGTGCACTCAACTTCCAGAGTTAAACCCGTGTGTGGATTCAGCAGTCTGCAAACACTTTCTCTGCAGAGTCCCAAAACAGGCGTTTTCAGCCCATTACCGGCATATGGAAGAAACAGCAGTAAGCACAGGGAAATATCTGCTTCTAAATCCAAAACGCAGCTATCTAACAGAACGGTTGTCAATGTGTGCGCTCAACTTCAGGAGTTAAAACCGTGTGTGGATTCAGCAGTCTGCAAACACTTTCTCTGCAGAGTCCCCAAAACAGGCGTTTTCAGCCCATTACCGGCATATGGAAGAAACAGCAGTAAGCACAGGGAAATATCTGCTTCTAAATCCAAAACGCAGCTATCTAACAGAACGGTTGTCAATGTGTGCACTCAACCTCCAGAGTTAAACCCGTGTGTGGATTCAGCAGTCTGCAAACACTTTCTCTGCAGAGTCCCAAAACAGCGTTTTCAGCCCATTACCGGCATATGGAAGAAACAGCAGTAAGCACAGGGAAATATCTGCTTCTAATCAAAACGCAGCTATCTAACAGAATGGTTGTCATGTGTGCACTCAACTTCCAGAGTTAAACCCGTGTGTGGATTCAGCAGTCTGCAGAGACTTTCTGTGCAGAATCACAAAACAGCGTTTTCAGCCCATTACCGGCATATGGAAGAAACAGCAGTAAGCACAGGAAATATCTGCTTCTAAATCCAAAACGCAGCTATCTAACAGAACGGTTGTCAATGTGTGCACTCAACTTCCAGAGTTAAACCCGTGTGTGGATTCAGCAGTCTGCAAACACTTTCTCTGCAGAGTCCAAAACCAGGCGTTTTCAGCCCATTACCGGCATATGGAGAACACAGCAGTAAGCACAGGGAAATATCTGCTTCTAAATCCAAAACGCAGCTATCTAACAGAACGGTTGTCAATGTGTGCACTCAACTTCCAGAGTTAAACCCGTGTGTGGATTCAGCAGTCTGCAAACACTTTCTCTGCAGAGTCCCAAAACAGGCGTTTTCAGCCCATTACCGGCATATGGAAGAAACAGCAGTAAGCACAGGGAAATATCTGCTTCTAAATCCAAAACGCAGCTATCTAACAGAACGGTTGTCAATGTGTGCACTCAACTTCCAGAGTTAAACCCGTGTGTGGATTCAGCAGTCTGCAAACACTTTCTCTGCAGAGTCCCAAAACAGGCGTTTTCAGCCCATTACCCGGCATATGGAAGAAACAGCAGCAAGCACAGGGAATATCTGCTTCTAAATCCCAAAACGCAGCTATCTAACAGAACGGTTGTCAATGTGTGCACTCAACTTCCAGAGTTAAACCCGTGTGTGGATTCAGCAGTCTGCAAACAACTTTCTCTGCAGAGTCCCAAAACAGGCGTTTTCAGCCCATTACCGGCATATGGAAGAAACAGCAGTAAGCACAGGGAAATATCTGCTTCTAAATCCAAAACGCAGCTATCTAACAGAACGGTTGTCAATGTGTGCACTCAACTTCCAGAGTTAAACCCGATGTGTGGATTCAGCAGTCTGCAGAGACTTTCTGTGCAGAGTCACAAAACAGGCGTTTTCAGCCCATTACCGGCATATGGAAGAAACAGCAGTAAGCACAGGGAAATATCTGCTTCTAAATCCAAACGACCGCTATCTAACAGAACGGTTGTCAATGTGTGCACTCAACTTCCAGAGTTAACCCGTGTGTGATTCAGCAGTCTGCAAACACTTTCTCTGCAGAGTCCCAAAACAGGCGTTTTCAGCCCATTACCGGCATATGGAAGAAACAGCAGTAAGCACAGGGAAATATCTGCTTCTAAATCCAAACGCAGCTATCTAACAGAACGGTTGTCAATGTGTGCACTCAACTTCCAGCGTTAAACCCGTGTGTGGATTCAGCAGTCTGCAGAGACTTTCTCTGCAGAGTCCCAAAACAGGCGTTTCAGCCCATTACCGGCATATGGAAGAAACAGCAGTAAGCACAGGGAAATATCTGCTTCTAAATCCAAAACGCAGCTATCTAACAGAACGGTTGTCAAGTGTGCACTCAACTTCCAGAGTTAAACCCGTGTGTGGATTCAGCAGTCTGCAGAGACTTTCTCTGCAGAGTCCCAAAACAGGCGTTTTCAGCCCATTACCGGCATATGGAAGAAACAGCAGTAAGCACAGGGAAATATCTGCTTCTAAATCCAAAACGCAGCTATCTAACAGAACGGCTTGTCAATGTGTGCACTCAACTTCCAGAGTTAAACCCGTGTGTGGATTCAGCAGTCTGCAAACACTTTCTCTGCAGAGTCCCAAAACAGGCGTTTTCAGCCCATTACCGGCATATGGAAGAAACAGCAGTAAGCACAGGGAAATATCTGCTTCTAAATCCAAAACGCAGCTATCTAACAGAACGGTTGTCAATGTGTGCACTCAACTTCCAGAGTTAAACCCGTGTGTGGATTCAGCAGTCTGCAGAGACTTTCTCTGCAGAGTCCCAAAACAGGCGTTTTCAGCCATTACCGGCATATGGAAGAAACAGCAGTAAGCACAGGGAAATATCTGCTTCTAAATCCAAAACGCAGCTATCTAACAGAACGGTTGTCAATGTGTGCACTCAAACTTCCAGAGTTAAACCCGTGTGTGGATTCAGCAGTCTGCAGAGACTTTCTCTGCAGAGTCCCAAAACAGGCGTTTTCAGCCCATTACGGCATATGGAAGAAACAGCAGTAAGCACAGGGAAATATCTGCTTCTAAATCCAAAACGCAGCTATCTAACAGAACGGTTGTCAATGTGTGCACTCAACTACCAGAGTTAAACCCGTGTGTGGATTCAGCAGTCTGCAAAACACTTTCTCTGCAGAGTCCCAAAACAGGCGTTTTCAGCCCATTACCGGCATATGGAAGAAACAGCAGTAAGCACAGGGAAATATCTGCTTCTAAATCCAAAACGCAGCTATCTAACAGAACGGTTGTCAATGTGTGCACTCAACTTCCAGAGTTAAACCCGTGTGTGGATTCAGCTGTCTGCAAACACTTTCTCTGCAGAGTCCAAAACAGGCGTTTTCAGCCCATTACCGGCATATGGAAGAAGCAGCAGTAAGCACAGGGAATATCTGCTTCTAAATCCAAAACGCAGCTATCTAACAGAACGGTTGTCAATGTGTGCACTCAACTTCCAGAGTTAAACCCGTTGTGGATTCAGCAGTCTGCAGAGACTTTCTCTGCAGAGTCCCAAAACAGGCGTTTTCAGCCCATAACCGGCATATGGAAGAAACAGCAGTCAGCCCAGGGAAATATCTGCTTCTAAATCCAAAACGCAGCTATCTAACAGAACGGTTGTCAATGTGTGCACTCAACTTCCAGAGTTAAACCCGTGTGTGGATTCAGCAGTCTGCAAACACTTTCTCTGCAGAGTCCCAAAACAGGCGTTTTCAGCCCATTACCGGCATATGGAAGACCACAGCAGTAAGCACAGGGAAATATCTGCTTCTAAATCCAAAACGCAGCTATCTAACAGAACGGTTGTCAATGTGTGCACTCAACTTCAGAGTTAACCCGAGTGTGGATTCAGCAGTCTGCAAACACTTTCTCTGCAGAGTCCCAAAACAGGCGTTTTCCAGCCCATTACCGGTATATGGAAGAAGCAGCAGTAAGCACAGGGAAATATCTGCTTCTAAATCCAAACGCAGCTATCTAACAGAACGGTTGTCAATGTGTGCACTCAACTTCCAGAGTTAAACCCGTGTGTGGATTCAGCAGTCTGCAGAGACTTTCTGTGCAGAGTCACAAAACAGGCGTTTTCAGCCCATTACCGGCATATGGAAGAAACAGCAGTAAGCACAGGGAAATATCTGCTTCTAAATCCAAAACGCAGCTATCTAACAGAACGGTTGTCAATGTGTGCACTCAACTTCCAGAGTTAAAACCCGTGTGTGGATTCAGCAGTCTGCAAACACTTTCTCTGCAGAGTCCAAAACAGGCGTTTTCAGCCCATTACCGGCATATGGAAGAAGCAGCAGTAAGCACAGGGAAATATCTGCTTCTAAATCCAAAACGCAGCTATCTAACAGAACGGTTGTCAATGTGTGCACTCAACTTCCAGAGTTAAACCCGTGTGTGGATTCAGCAGTCTGCAGAGACTTTCTCTGCAGAGTCCCAAAACAGGCGTTTTCAGCCCATTACCGGCATATGGAAGAAACAGCAGTAAGCACAGGGAAATATCTGCTTCTAAATCCAAAACGCAGCTATCTAACAGAACGGTTGTCAATGTGTGCACTCAACTTCCAGAGTTAAACCCGTGTGTGGATTCAGCAGTCTGCAAACACTTTCTCTGCAGAGTCCCAAAACAGGCGTTTCAGCCCATTACCGGCATATGGAAGAAACAGCAGTAAGCACAGGGAAATATCTGCTTCTAAATCCAAAACGCAGCTATCTAACAGAACGGTTGTCAATGTGTGCACTCAACTTCCAGAGTTAAACCCGTGTGTGGATTCAGCAGTCTGCAAACACTTTCTCTGCAGAGTCCCAAAACAGGCGTTTTCAGCCCATTACCGGCATATGGAAGAAACAGCAGTAAGCACAGGGAAATATCTGCTTCTAAATCCAAAACGCAGCTATCTAACAGAACGGTTGTCAATGTGTGCACTCAACTTCCAGAGTTAAACCCGTGTGTGGATTCAGCAGTCTGCAAACACTTTCTCTGCAGAGTCCCAAAACAGGCGTTTTCAGCCCATTACCGGCATATGGAAGAAACAGCAGTAAGCACAGGGAAATATCTGCTTCTAAATCCAAAACGCAGCTATCTAACAGAACGGTTGTCAATGTGTGGCACTCAACTTCCAGAGTTAAACCCGTGTGTGGATTCAGCAGTCTGCAGAGACTTTCTCTGCAGAGTCCAAAAACAGGCGTTTTCAGCCCATTACCGGCATATGGAAGAAACAGCAGTAAGCACAGGGAAATATCTGCTTTCTAAATCCAAAACGCAGCTATCTAACAGAACGGTTGTCAATGTGTGCACTCAACTTCAGAGTTAAACCCGTGTGTGGATTCAGCAGTCTGCAAACACTTTCTCTGCAGAGTCCAAAACAGGCGTTTTCAGCCCATTACCCGGCATATGGAAGAAACAGCAGTAAGCACAGGGAAATATCTGCTTCTAAATCCAAAACGCAGCTATCTAACAGAACGGTTGTCAATGTGTGCACTCAACTTCCAGCGTTAAACCCGTGTGTGGATTCAGCAGTCTGCAGAGACTTTCTCTGCAGAGTCCCAAAACAGGCGTTTTCAGCCCATTACCCGGCATATGGAAGAAACAGCAGTAAGCACAGGGAAATATCTGCTTCTAAATCCAAAACGCACCTATCTAACAGAACGGTTGTCAATGTGTGCACTCAACTTCCAGAGTTAAACCCGTGTGTGGATTCAGCAGTCTGCAGAGACTTTCTCTGCAGAGTCCCAAAACAGGCGTTTTCAGCCCATTACCGGCATATGGAAGAAACAGCAGTAAGCACAGGGAAATATCTGCTTCTAAATCCAAAACGCAGCTATCTAACAGAACGGTTGTCAATGTGTGCACTCAACTTCCAGAGTTAAACCCGTGTGTGGATTCAGCAGTCTGCAAACACTTTCTCTGCAGAGTCCGAAAACCAGGCGTTTTCAGCCCATTACCGGCATATGGAAGAAACAGCAGTAAGCACAGGGAAATATCTGCTTCTAAATCCAAAACGCAGCTATCTAACAGAACGGTTGTCAATGTGTGCACTCAACTTCCAGAGTTAAACCCGTGTGTGGATTCAGCAGTCTGCAGAGACTTTCTCTGCAGAGTCCCAAAACAGGCGTTTTCAGCCCATTACCGGCATATGGAAGAAACAGCAGTAAGCACAGGGAAATATCTGCTTCTAAATCCAAAACGCAGCTATCTAACAGAACGGTTGTCAATGTGTGCACTCAACTTCCAGAGTTAAACCCGTGTGTGGATTCAGCAGTCTGCAGAGACTTTCTCTGCAGAGTCCCAAAACAGGCGTTTTCAGCCATTACCGGCATATGGAAGAAACAGCAGTAAGCACAGGGAAATATCTGCTTCTAAATCCAAAACGCAGCTATCTAACAGAACGGTTGTCAATGTGTGCACTCAACTTCCAGAGTTAAACCCGTGTGTGGATTCAGCAGTCTGCAAACACTTTCTCTGCAGAGTCCGAAAACAGGCGTTTTCAGCCCATTACCGGCATATGGAAGAAACAGCAGTAAGCACAGGGAAATATCTGCTTCTAAATCCAAAACGCAGCTATCTAACAGAACGGTTGTCAATGTGTGCACTCAACTTCCAGAGTTAAACCCGTGTGTGGATTCAGCAGTCTGCAGAGACTTTCTCTGCAGAGTCCCAAAACAGGCGTTTTCAGCCCATTACCGGCATATGGAAGAAACAGCAGTAAGCACAGGAAATATCTGCTTCTAAATCCAAAACGCAGCTATCTAACAGAACGGTTGTCAATGTGTGCACTCAACTTCCAGAGTTAAACCCGTGTGTGGATTCAGCAGTCTGCAGAGACTTTCTCTGCAGAGTCCCAAAACAGGCGTTTTCAGCCCATTACCGGCATATGGAAGAAACAGCAGTAAGCACAGGGAAATATCTGCTTCTAAATCCAAAACGCAGCTATCTAACAGAACGGTTGTCAATGTGTGCACTCAACTACCAGAGTTAAACCGGTGTGTGGATTCAGCAGTCTGCAAACACTTTCTCTGCAGAGTCCCAAAACAGGCGTTTTCAGCCCATTACCGGCATATGGAAGAAACAGCAGTAAGCACAGGGAAATATCTGCTTCTAAATCCAAAACGCAGCTATCTAACAGAACGGTTGTCAATGTGTGCACTCAACTTCCAGAGTTAAACCCGTGTGTGGATTCAGCAGTCTGCAAACACTTTCTCTGCAGAGTCCAAAACAGGCGTTTTCAGCCCATTAACCGGCATATGGAAGAAGCAGCAGTAAGCACAGGGAAATATCTGCTTCAAAATCCAAAACGCAGCTATCTAACAGAACGGTTGCCAATGTGTGCACTCAACTTCCAGAGTTAAACCCGTGTGTGGATTCAGCAGTCTGCAGAGACTTTCTCTGCAGAGTCCCAAAACAGGCGTTTCAGCCCATTACCGGCATATGGAAGAAACAGCAGTAAGCACAGGGAAATATCTGCTTCTAAATCCAAAACGCAGCTATCTAACAGAACGGTTGTCAATGTGTGCACCTCAACTTCCAGAGTTAAACCCGTGTGTGGATTCAGCAGCCTGCAGAGACTTTCTCTGCAGAGTCCCAAAACAGGCGTTTTCAGCCCATTACCGGCATATGGAAGAAACAGCAGTAAGCACAGGGAAATATCTGCTTCTAAATCCAAAACGCAGCTATCTAACAGAACGGTTGTCAATGTGTGCACTCAACTTCCAGAGTTAAACCCGTGTGTGGATTCAGCAGTCTGCAAACACTTTCTCTGCAGAGTCCCAAAACAGGCGTTTTCAGCCCATTACCGGCATATGGAAGAAACAGCAGTAAGCACAGGGAAATATCTGCTTCTAAATCCAAAACGCAGCTATCTAACAGAACGGTTGTCAATGTGTGCACTCAGCTTCAGAGTTAAACCCGTGTGTGGATTCAGCAGTCTGCAAACACTTTCTCTGCAGAGTCCCAAAACAGGCGTTTTCAGCCCATTACCGGCATATGGAAGAAACAGCAGTAAGCACAGGGAAATATCTGCTTCTAAATCCAAAACGCAGCTATCTAACAGAACGGTTGTCAATGTGTGCACTCAACTTCCAGAGTTAAACCCGTGTGTGGATTCAGCAGTCTGCAAACACTTTCTCTGCAGAGTCCCAAAACAGGCGTTTTCAGCCCATTACCGGCATATGGAAGAAACAGCAGTAAGCACAGGGAAATATCTGCTTCTAAATCCAAAACGCAGCTATCTAACAGAACGGTTGTCAATGTGTGCACTCAGCTTCCAGAGTTAAACCCGTGTGTGGATTCAGCAGTCTGCAAACACTTTCTCTGCAGAGTCCCAAAACAGGCGTTTTCAGCCCATTACCGGCATATGGACGAAACAGCAGTAAGCACAGGGAAATATCTGCTTCTAAATCCAAAACGCAGCTATCTAACAGAACGGTTGTCAATGTGGTGCACTCAACTTCCAGAGTTAAACCCGTGTGTGGATTCAGCAGTCTGCAAACACTTTCTCTGCAGAGTCCCAAAACAGGCGTTTTCAACCCATTACCGGCATATGGAAGAAGCAGCAGTAAGCACAGGGAAATATCTGCTTCTAAATCCAAAACGCAGCTATCTAACAGAACGGTTGTCAATGTGTGCACTCAACTTCCAGAGTTAAACCCGTGTGTGGATTCAGCAGTCTGCAGAGACTTTCTCTGCAGAGTCCCAAAACAGGCGTTTTCAGCCCATTACCGGCATATGGAAGAAACAGCAGTAAGCACAGGGAAATATCTGCTTCTAAATCCAAAACGCAGCTATCTAACAGAACGGTTGTCAATGTGTGCACTCAACTTCCAGAGTTAAACCCCTGTGTGGATTCAGCAGTCTGCAAAACACTTTCTCTGCAGAGTCCCAAAACAGGCATTTTCAGCCCATTACCGGCATATGGAAGAAACAGCAGTAAGCACAGGGAAATATCTGCTTCTAAATCCAAAACGCAGCTATCTAACAGAACGGTTGTCAATGTGTGCACTCAACTTCCAGAGTTAAACCCGTGTGTGGATTCAGCAGTCTGCAAACACTTTCTCTGCAGAGTCCCAAAACAGGCGTTTTCAGCTCATTACCGGCATATGGAAGAAACAGCAGTAAGCACAGGGAAATATCTGCTTCTAAATCCAAAACGCAGCTATCTAACAGAACGGTTGTCATTGTGTGCACTCAACTTCCAGTAGTTAACCCGTGTGTGGATTCAGCAGTCTGCAAACACTTTCTCTGCAGAGTCCCAAAACAGGCGTTTTCAGCCCATTACCGGCATATGGAAGAAACAGCAGTAAGCACAGGGAAATATCTGCTTCTAAATCCAAAACGCAGCTATCTAACAGAACGGTTGTCAATGTGTGCACTCAACTTCCAGAGTTAAACCCGTGTGTGGATTCAGCAGTCTGCAGAGACTTTCTCTGCAGAGTCCCAAAACAGGCGTTTTCAGCCCATTACCGGCATATGGAAGAAACAGCAGTAAGCACAGGGAAATATCTGCTTCTAAATCCAAAACGCAGCTATCTAACAGAACGGTTGTCAATGTGTGCACTCAACTTCCAGAGTTAAACCCGTGTGTGGATTCAGCAGTCTGCAAACACTTTCTCTGCAGAGTCCCAAAACCAGGCGTTTTCAGCCCATTACCGGCATATGGAAGAAACAGCAGTAAGCACAGGGAAATATCTGCTTCTAAATCCAAAACGCAGCTATCTAACAGAACGGTTGTCAATGTGTGCACTCAACTTCCAGCGTTAAACCCGTGTGTGATTCAGCAGTCTGCAGAGACTTTCTCTGCAGAGTCCCAAAACCAGGCGTTTTCAGCCCATTACCGGCATATGGAAGAAACAGCAGTAAGCACAGGGAAATATCTGCTTCTAAATCCAAAACGCAGCTATCTAACAGAACGGTTGTCAATGTGTGCACTCAACTTCCAGAGTTAAACCCGTGTGTGGATTCAGCAGTCTGCAGAGACTTTCTCTGCAGAGTCCCAAAACAGGCGTTTTCAGCCCATTACCGGCATATGGAAGAAACAGCAGTAAGCACAGGGAAATATCTGCTTCTAAATCCAAAACGCAGCTATCTAACAGAACGGTTGTCAATGTGTGCACTCAACTTCCAGAGTTAAACCCGTGTGTGGATTCAGCAGTCTGCAAACACTTTCTCTGCAGAGTCCGAAAACAGGCGTTTTCAGCCCATTACCGGCATATGGAAGAAACAGCAGTAAGCACAGGGAAATATCTGCTTCTAAATCCAAAACGCAGCTATCTAACAGAACGGTTGTCAATGTGTGCACTCAACTTCCAGAGTTAAACCCGTGTGTGGATTCAGCAGTCTGCAGAGACTTTCTCTGCAGAGTCCAAAACAGGCGTTTTCAGCCCATTACCGGCATATGGAAGAAACAGCAGTAAGCACAGGGAAATATCTGCTTCTAAATCCAAAACGCAGCTATCTAACAGAACGGTTGTCAATGTGTGCACTCAACTTCCAGAGTTAAACCCGTGTGTGGATTCAGCAGTCTGCAGAGACTTTCTCTGCAGGAGTCCCAAAACAGGCGTTTTCAGCCATTACCGGCATATGGAAGAAACAGCAGTAAGCACAGGGAAATATCTGCTTCTAAATCCAAAACGCAGCTATCTAACAGAACGGTTGTCAATGTGTGCACTCAACTACCAGAGTTAAACCCGTGTGTGGATTCAGCAGTCTGCAAACACTTTCTCTGCAGAGTCCCAAAACAGGCGTTTTCAGCCCATTACCGGCATATGGAAGAAACAGCAGTAAGCACAGGGAAATATCTGCTTCTAAATCCAAAACGCAGCTATCTAACAGAACGGTTGTCAATGTGTGCACTCAACTTCCAGAGTTAAACCCGTGTGTGGATTCAGCAGTCTGCAAACACTTTCTCTGCAGAGTCCAAAACAGGCGTTTTCAGCCCATTACCGGCATATGGAAGAAGCAGCAGTAAGCACAGGGAAATATCTGCTTCTAAATCCAAAACGCAGCTATCTAACAGAACGGTTGTCAATGTGTGCACTCAACTTCCAGAGTTAAACCCGTGTGTGGATTCAGCAGTCTGCAGAGACTTTCTCTGCAGAGTCCCAAAACAGGCGTTTTCAGCCCATTACCGGCATATGGAAGAAACAGCAGTAAGCACAGGGAAATATCTGCTTCTAAATCCAAAACGCAGCTATCTAACAGAACGGTTGTCAATGTGTGCACTCAACTTCCAGAGTTAAACCCGTGTGTGGATTCAGCAGCCTGCAGAGACTTTCTCTGCAGAGTCCCAAAACAGGCGTTTTCAGCCCATTACCGGCATATGGAAGAAACAGCAGTAAGCACAGGGAAATATCTGCTTCTAAATCCAAAACGCAGCTATCTAACAGAACGGTTGTCAATGTGTGCACTCAACTTCCAGAGTTAAACCCGTGTGTGGATTCAGCAGTCTGCAAACACTTTCTCTGCAGAGTCCCAAAACAGGCGTTTTCAGCCCATTACCGGCATATGGAAGAAACAGCAGTAAGCACAGGGAAATATCTGCTTCTAAATCCAAAACGCAGCTATCTAACAGAACGGTTGTCAATGTGTGCACTCAGCTTCCAGAGTTAAACCCGTGTGTGGATTCAGCAGTCTGCAAACACTTTCTCTGCAGAGTCCCAAAACAGGCGTTTTCAGCCCATTACCGGCATATGGAAGAAACAGCAGTAAGCACAGGGAAATATCTGCTTCTAAATCCAAAACGCAGCTATCTAACAGAACGGTTGTCAATGTGTGCACTCAACTTCCAGAGTTAAACCCGTGTGTGGATTCAGCAGTCTGCAAACACTTTCTCTGCAGAGTCCCAAAACAGGCGTTTTCAGCCCATTACCGGCATATGGAAGAAACAGCAGTAAGCACAGGGAAATATCTGCTTCTAAATCCAAAACGCAGCTATCTAACAGAACGGTTGTCAATGTGTGCACTCAGCTTCCAGAGTAAAACCCGTGTGTGGATTCAGCAGTCTGCAAACACTTTCTCTGCAGAGTCCCAAAACAGGCGTTTTCAGCCCATTACCGGCATATGGACGAAACAGCAGTAAGCACAGGGAAATATCTGCTTCTAAATCCAAAACGCAGCTATCTAACAGAAAGGTTGTCAATGTGTGCACTCAACTTCCAGAGTTAAACCCGTGTGTGGATTCAGCAGTCTGCAAACACTTTCTCTGCAGAGTCCCAAAACAGGCGTTTTCAGCCCATTACCGGCATATGGAAGAAGCAGCAGTAAGCACAGGGAAATATCTGCTTCTAAATCCAAAACGCAGGTATCTAACAGAACGGTTGTCAATGTGTGCACTCAACTTCCAGAGTTAAACCCGTGTGTGGATTCAGCAGTCTGCAGAGACTTTCTCTGCAGAGTCCCAAAACAGGCGTTTTCAGCCCATTACCGGCATATGGAAGAAACAGCAGTAAGCACAGGGAAATATCTACTTCTAAATCCAAAACGCAGCTATCTAACAGAACGGTTGTCAATGTGTGCACTCAACTTCCAGAGTTAAACCCGTGTGTGGATTCAGCAGTCTGCAAACACTTTCTCTGCAGAGTCCCAAAACAGGCATTTTCAGCCCATTACCGGCATATGGAAGAAACAGCAGTAAGCACAGGGAAATATCTGCTTCTAAATCCAAAACGCAGCTATCTAACAGAACGGTTGTCAATGTGTGCACTCAACTTCCAGAGTTAAACCCGTGTGTGGATTCAGCAGTCTGCAAACACTTTCTCTGCAGAGTCCCAAAACAGGCGTTTTCAGCTCATTACCGGCATATGGAAGAAACAGCAGTAAGCACAGGGAAATATCTGCTTCTAAATCCAAAACGCAGCTATCTAACAGAACGGTTGTCAATGTGTGCACTCAACTTCCAGAGTTAAACCCGTGTGTGGATTCAGCAGTCTGCAAACACTTTCTCTGCAGAGTCCCAAAACAGGCGTTTTCAGCCCATTACCGGCATATGGAAGAAACAGCAGTAAGCACAGGGAAATATCTGCTTCTAAATCCAAAACGCAGCTATCTAACAGAACGGTTGTCAATGTGTGCACTCAACTTCCAGAGTTAAACCCGTGTGTGGATTCAGCAGTCTGCAAACACTTTCTCTGCAGAGTCCCAAAACAGGCGTTTTCAGCCCATTACCGGCATATGGACGAAACAGCAGTAAGCACAGGGAAATATCTGCTTCTAAATCCAAAACGCAGCTATCTAACAGAACGGTTGTCAATGTGTGCACTCAACTTCCAGAGTTAAACCCGTGTGTTGATTCAGCAGTCTGCAGAGATTTTCTCTGCAGAGTCCCAAAACAGGCGTTTTCAGCCCATTACCGGCATATGGAAGAAACAGCAGTAAGCACAGGGAAATATCTGCTTCTAAATCCAAAACGCAGCTATCTAACAGAACGGTTGTCAATGTGTGCACTCAACTTCCAGAGTTAAACCCGTGTGTGGATTCAGCAGTCTGCAGAGACTTTCTCTGCAGAGTCCCAAAACAGGCGTTTTCAGCCCATTACCGGCATATGGAAGAAACAGCAGTAAGCACAGGGAAATATCTGCTTCTAAATCCAAAACGCAGCTATCTAACAGAACGGTTGTCAATGTGTGCACTCAACTTCCAGAGTTAAACCCGTGTGTGGATTCAGCAGTCTGCAAACACTTTCTCTGCAGAGTCCAAAACAGGCGTTTTCAGCCCATTACCGGCATATGGAAGAAGCAGCAGTAAGCACAGGGAAATATCTGCTTCTAAATCCAAAACGCAGCTATCTAACAGAACGGTTGTCAATGTGTGCACTCAACTTCCAGAGTTAAACCCGTGTGTGGATTCAGCAGTCTGCAGAGACTTTCTCTGCAGAGTCCCAAAACAGGCGTTTTCAGCCCATTACCGGCATATGGAAGAAACAGCAGTAAGCACAGGGAAATATCTGCTTCTAAATCCAAAACGCAGCTATCTAACAGAACGGTTGTCAATGTGTGCACTCAACTTCCAGAGTTAAACCCGTGTGTGGATTCAGCAGCCTGCAGAGACTTTCTCTGCAGAGTCCCAAAACAGGCGTTTTCAGCCCATTACCGGCATATGGAAGAAACAGCAGTAAGCACAGGGAAATATCTGCTTCTAAATCCAAAACGCAGCTATCTAACAGAACGGTTGTCAATGTGTGCACTCAACTTCCAGAGTTAAACCCATGTGTGGATTCAGCAGTCTTCAAACACTTTCTCTGCAGAGTCCCAAAACAGGCGTTTTCAGCCCATTACCGGCATATGGAAGAAACAGCAGTAAGCACAGGGAAATATCTGCTTCTAAATCCAAAACGCAGCTATCTAACAGAACGGTTGTCAATGTGTGCACTCAGCTTCCAGAGTTAAACCCGTGTGTGGATTCAGCAGTCTGCAAACACTTTCTCTGCAGAGTCCCAAAACAGGCGTTTTCAGCCCATTACCGGCATATGGAAGAAACAGCAGTAAGCACAGGGAAATATCTGCTTCTAAATCCAAAACGCAGCTATCTAACAGAACGGTTGTCAATGTGTCCACTCAACTTCCAGAGTTAAACCCGTGTGTGGATTCAGCAGTCTGCAAACACTTTCTCTGCAGAGTCCCAAAACAGGCGTTTTCAGCCCATTACCGGCATATGGAAGAAACAGCAGTAAGCACAGGGAAATATCTGCTTCTAAATCCAAAACGCAGCTATCTAACAGAACGGTTGTCAATGTGTGCACTCAGCTTCCAGAGTTAAACCCGTGTGTGGATTCAGCAGTCTGCAAACACTTTCTCTGCAGAGTCCCAAAACAGGCGTTTTCAGCCCATTACCGGCATATGGAAGAAACAGCAGTAAGCACAGGGAAATATCTGCTTCTAAATCCAAAACGCAGCTATCTAACAGAACGGTTGTCAATGTGTGCACTCAACTTCCAGAGTTAAACCCGTGTGTGGATTCAGCAGTCTGCAAACACTTTCTCTGCAGAGTCCCAAAACAGGCGTTTTCAGCCCATTACCGGCATATGGAAGAAGCAGCAGTAAGCACAGGGAAATATCTGCTTCTAAATCCAAAACGCAGGTATCTAACAGAACGGTTGTCAATGTGTGCACTCAACTTCCAGAGTTAAACCCGTGTGTGGATTCAGCAGTCTGCAGAGACTTTCTCTGCAGAGTCCCAAAACAGGCGTTTTCAGCCCATTACCGGCATATGGAAGAAACAGCAGTAAGCACAGGGAAATATCTGCTTCTAAATCCAAAACACAGCTATCTAACAGAACGGTTGTCAATGTGTGCACTCAACTTCCAGAGTTAAACCCGTGTGTGGATTCAGCAGTCTGCAAACACTTTCTCTGCAGAGTCCCAAAACAGGCATTTTCAGCCCATTACCGGCATATGGAAGAAACAGCAGTAAGCACAGGGAAATATCTGCTTCTAAATCCAAAACGCAGCTATCTAACAGAACGGTTGTCAATGTGTGCACTCAACTTCCAGAGTTAAACCCGTGTGTGGATTCAGCAGTCTGCAAACACTTTCTCTGCAGAGTCCCAAAACAGGCGTTTTCAGCCCATTACCGGCATATGGACGAAACAGCAGTAAGCACAGGGAAATATCTGCTTCTAAATCCAAAACGCAGCTATCTAACAGAACGGTTGTCAATGTGTGCACTCAACTTCCAGAGTTAAACCTGTGTGTGGATTCAGCAGTCTGCAGAGGTTTTCTCTGCAGAGTCCCAAAACAGGCGTATTCCGCCCATTACCGGCATATGGAAGAAACAGCAGTAAGCACAGGGAAATATCTGCTTCTAAATCCAAAACGCAGCTATCTAACAGAACGGTTGTCAATGTGTGCACTCAACTTCCAGAGTTAAACCCGTGTGTGGATTCAGCAGTCTGCAGAGACTTTCTCTGCAGAGTCCCAAAACAGGCGTTTTCAGCCCATTACCGGCATATGGAAGAAACAGCAGTAAGCACAGGGAAATATCTGCTTCTAAATCCAAAACGCAGCTATCTAACAGAACGGTTGTCAATGTGTGCACTCAACTTCCAGAGTTAAACCCGTGTGTGGATTCAGCAGTCTGCAAACACTTTCTCTGCAGAGTCCCAAAACAGGCGTTTTCAGCCCATTACCGGCATATGGAAGAAACAGCAGTAAGCACAGGGAAATATCTGCTTCTAAATCCAAAACGCAGCTATCTAACAGAACGGTTGTCAATGTGTGCACTCAACTTCCAGAGTTAAACCCGTGTGTGGATTCAGCAGTCTGCAAACACTTTCTCTGCAGAGTCCAAAACAGGCGTTTTCAGCCCATTACCGGCATATGGAAGAAGCAGCAGTAAGCACAGGGAAATATCTGCTTCTAAATCCAAAACGCAGCTATCTAACAGAACGGTTGTCAATGTGTGCACTCAACTTCCAGAGTTAAACCCGTGTGTGGATTCAGCAGTCTGCAGAGACTTTCTCTGCAGAGTCCCAAAACAGGCGTTTTCAGCCCATTACCGGCATATGGAAGAAACAGCAGTAAGCACAGGGAAATATCTGCTTCTAAATCCAAAACGCAGCTATCTAACAGAACGGTTGTCAATGTGTGCACTCAACTTCCAGAGTTAAACCCGTGTGTGGATTCAGCAGCCTGCAGAGACTTTCTCTGCAGAGTCCCAAAACAGGCGTTTTCAGCCCATTACCGGCATATGGAAGAAACAGCAGTAAGCACAGGGAAATATCTGCTTCTAAATCCAAAACGCAGCTATCTAACAGAACGGTTGTCAATGTGTGCACTCAACTTCCAGAGTTAAACCCGTGTGTGGATTCAGCAGTCTGCAAACACTTTCTCTGCAGAGTCCCAAAACAGGCGTTTTCAGCCCATTACCGGCATATGGAAGAAACAGCAGTAAGCACAGGGAAATATCTGCTTCTAAATCCAAAACGCAGCTATCTAACAGAACGGTTGTCAATGTGTGCACTCAACTTCCAGAGTTAAACCCGTGTGTGGATTCAGCAGTCTGCAGAGACTTTCTCTGCAGAGTCCCAAAACAGGCGTTTTCAGCCCATTACCGGCATATGGAAGAAACAGCAGTAAGCACAGGGAAATATCTGCTTCTAAATCCAAAACGCAGCTATCTAACAGAACGGTTGTCAATGTGTGCACTCAACTTCCAGAGTTAAACCCGTGTGTGGATTCAGCAGTCTGCAAACACTTTCTCTGCAGAGTCCAAAACAGGCGTTTTCAGCCCATTACCGGCATATGGAAGAAGCAGCAGTAAGCACAGGGAAATATCTGCTTCTAAATCCAAAACGCAGCTATCTAACAGAACGGTTGTCAATGTGTGCACTCAACTTCCAGAGTTAAACCCGTGTGTGGATTCAGCAGTCTGCAGAGACTTTCTCTGCAGAGTCCCAAAACAGGCGTTTTCAGCCCATTACCGGCATATGGAAGAAACAGCAGTAAGCACAGGGAAATATCTGCTTCTAAATCCAAAACGCAGCTATCTAACAGAACGGTTGTCAATGTGTGCACTCAACTTCCAGAGTTAAACCCGTGTGTGGATTCAGCAGCCTGCAGAGACTTTCTCTGCAGAGTCCCAAAACAGGCGTTTTCAGCCCATTACCGGCATATGGAAGAAACAGCAGTAAGCACAGGGAAATATCTGCTTCTAAATCCAAAACGCAGCTATCTAACAGAACGGTTGTCAATGTGTGCACTCAACTTCCAGAGTTAAACCCATGTGTGGATTCAGCAGTCTTCAAACACTTTCTCTGCAGAGTCCCAAAACAGGCGTTTTCAGCCCATTACCGGCATATGGAAGAAACAGCAGTAAGCACAGGGAAATATCTGCTTCTAAATCCAAAACGCAGCTATCTAACAGAACGGTTGTCAATGTGTGCACTCAGCTTCCAGAGTTAAACCCGTGTGTGGATTCAGCAGTCTGCAAACACTTTCTCTGCAGAGTCCCAAAACAGGCGTTTTCAGCCCATTACCGGCATATGGAAGAAACAGCAGTAAGCACAGGGAAATATCTGCTTCTAAATCCAAAACGCAGCTATCTAACAGAACGGTTGTCAATGTGTCCACTCAACTTCCAGAGTTAAACCCGTGTGTGGATTCAGCAGTCTGCAAACACTTTCTCTGCAGAGTCCCAAAACAGGCGTTTTCAGCCCATTACCGGCATATGGAAGAAACAGCAGTAAGCACAGGGAAATATCTGCTTCTAAATCCAAAACGCAGCTATCTAACAGAACGGTTGTCAATGTGTGCACTCAGCTTCCAGAGTTAAACCCGTGTGTGGATTCAGCAGTCTGCAAACACTTTCTCTGCAGAGTCCCAAAACAGGCGTTTTCAGCCCATTACCGGCATATGGAAGAAACAGCAGTAAGCACAGGGAAATATCTGCTTCTAAATCCAAAACGCAGCTATCTAACAGAACGGTTGTCAATGTGTGCACTCAACTTCCAGAGTTAAACCCGTGTGTGGATTCAGCAGTCTGCAAACACTTTCTCTGCAGAGTCCCAAAACAGGCGTTTTCAGCCCATTACCGGCATATGGAAGAAGCAGCAGTAAGCACAGGGAAATATCTGCTTCTAAATCCAAAACGCAGGTATCTAACAGAACGGTTGTCAATGTGTGCACTCAACTTCCAGAGTTAAACCCGTGTGTGGATTCAGCAGTCTGCAGAGACTTTCTCTGCAGAGTCCCAAAACAGGCGTTTTCAGCCCATTACCGGCATATGGAAGAAACAGCAGTAAGCACAGGGAAATATCTGCTTCTAAATCCAAAACACAGCTATCTAACAGAACGGTTGTCAATGTGTGCACTCAACTTCCAGAGTTAAACCCGTGTGTGGATTCAGCAGTCTGCAAACACTTTCTCTGCAGAGTCCCAAAACAGGCATTTTCAGCCCATTACCGGCATATGGAAGAAACAGCAGTAAGCACAGGGAAATATCTGCTTCTAAATCCAAAACGCAGCTATCTAACAGAACGGTTGTCAATGTGTGCACTCAACTTCCAGAGTTAAACCCGTGTGTGGATTCAGCAGTCTGCAAACACTTTCTCTGCAGAGTCCCAAAACAGGCGTTTTCAGCCCATTACCGGCATATGGACGAAACAGCAGTAAGCACAGGGAAATATCTGCTTCTAAATCCAAAACGCAGCTATCTAACAGAACGGTTGTCAATGTGTGCACTCAACTTCCAGAGTTAAACCTGTGTGTGGATTCAGCAGTCTGCAGAGGTTTTCTCTGCAGAGTCCCAAAACAGGCGTATTCCGCCCATTACCGGCATATGGAAGAAACAGCAGTAAGCACAGGGAAATATCTGCTTCTAAATCCAAAACGCAGCTATCTAACAGAACGGTTGTCAATGTGTGCACTCAACTTCCAGAGTTAAACCCGTGTGTGGATTCAGCAGTCTGCAGAGACTTTCTCTGCAGAGTCCCAAAACAGGCGTTTTCAGCCCATTACCGGCATATGGAAGAAACAGCAGTAAGCACAGGGAAATATCTGCTTCTAAATCCAAAACGCAGCTATCTAACAGAACGGTTGTCAATGTGTGCACTCAACTTCCAGAGTTAAACCCGTGTGTGGATTCAGCAGTCTGCAAACACTTTCTCTGCAGAGTCCCAAAACAGGCGTTTTCAGCCCATTACCGGCATATGGAAGAAACAGCAGTAAGCACAGGGAAATATCTGCTTCTAAATCCAAAACGCAGCTATCTAACAGAACGGTTGTCAATGTGTGCACTCAACTTCCAGAGTTAAACCCGTGTGTGGATTCAGCAGTCTGCAAACACTTTCTCTGCAGAGTCCAAAACAGGCGTTTTCAGCCCATTACCGGCATATGGAAGAAGCAGCAGTAAGCACAGGGAAATATCTGCTTCTAAATCCAAAACGCAGCTATCTAACAGAACGGTTGTCAATGTGTGCACTCAACTTCCAGAGTTAAACCCGTGTGTGGATTCAGCAGTCTGCAGAGACTTTCTCTGCAGAGTCCCAAAACAGGCGTTTTCAGCCCATTACCGGCATATGGAAGAAACAGCAGTAAGCACAGGGAAATATCTGCTTCTAAATCCAAAACGCAGCTATCTAACAGAACGGTTGTCAATGTGTGCACTCAACTTCCAGAGTTAAACCCGTGTGTGGATTCAGCAGCCTGCAGAGACTTTCTCTGCAGAGTCCCAAAACAGGCGTTTTCAGCCCATTACCGGCATATGGAAGAAACAGCAGTAAGCACAGGGAAATATCTGCTTCTAAATCCAAAACGCAGCTATCTAACAGAACGGTTGTCAATGTGTGCACTCAACTTCCAGAGTTAAACCCGTGTGTGGATTCAGCAGTCTGCAAACACTTTCTCTGCAGAGTCCCAAAACAGGCGTTTTCAGCCCATTACCGGCATATGGAAGAAACAGCAGTAAGCACAGGGAAATATCTGCTTCTAAATCCAAAACGCAGCTATCTAACAGAACGGTTGTCAATGTGTGCACTCAACTTCCAGAGTTAAACCCGTGTGTGGATTCAGCAGTCTGCAAACACTTTCTCTGCAGAGTCCCAAAACAGGCGTTTTCAGCCCATTACCGGCATATGGAAGAAGCAGCAGTAAGCACAGGGAAATATCTGCTTCTAAATCCAAAACGCAGGTATCTAACAGAACGGTTGTCAATGTGTGCACTCAACTTCCAGAGTTAAACCCGTGTGTGGATTCAGCAGTCTGCAGAGACTTTCTCTGCAGAGTCCCAAAACAGGCGTTTTCAGCCCATTACCGGCATATGGAAGAAACAGCAGTAAGCACAGGGAAATATCTGCTTCTAAATCCAAAACGCAGCTATCTAACAGAACGGTTGTCAATGTGTGCACTCAACTTCCAGAGTTAAACCCGTGTGTGGATTCAGCAGTCTGCAAACACTTTCTCTGCAGAGTCCCAAAACAGGCATTTTCAGCCCATTACCGGCATATGGAAGAAACAGCAGTAAGCACAGGGAAATATCTGCTTCTAAATCCAAAACGCAGCTATCTAACAGAACGGTTGTCAATGTGTGCACTCAACTTCCAGAGTTAAACCCGTGTGTGGATTCAGCAGTCTGCAAACACTTTCTCTGCAGAGTCCCAAAACAGGCGTTTTCAGCTCATTACCGGCATATGGAAGAAACAGCAGTAAGCACAGGGAAATATCTGCTTCTAAATCCAAAACGCAGCTATCTAACAGAACGGTTGTCAATGTGTGCACTCAACTTCCAGAGTTAAACCCGTGTGTGGATTCAGCAGTCTGCAAACACTTTCTCTGCAGAGTCCCAAAACAGGCGTTTTCAGCCCATTACCGGCATATGGAAGAAACAGCAGTAAGCACAGGGAAATATCTGCTTCTAAATCCAAAACGCAGCTATCTAACAGAACGGTTGTCAATGTGTGCACTCAACTTCCAGAGTTAAACCCGTGTGTGGATTCAGCAGTCTGCAAACACTTTCTCTGCAGAGTCCCAAAACAGGCGTTTTCAGCCCATTACCGGCATATGGACGAAACAGCAGTAAGCACAGGGAAATATCTGCTTCTAAATCCAAAACGCAGCTATCTAACAGAACGGTTGTCAATGTGTGCACTCAACTTCCAGAGTTAAACCCGTGTGTGGATTCAGCAGTCTGCAAACACTTTCTCTGCAGAGTCCCAAAACAGGCGTTTTCAGCCCATTACCGGCATATGGACGAAACAGCAGTAAGCACAGGGAAATATCTGCTTCTAAATCCAAAACGCAGCTATCTAACAGAACGGTTGTCAATGTGTGCACTCAACTTCCAGAGTTAAACCCGTGTGTGGATTCAGCAGTCTGCAAACACTTTCTGTGCAGAGTCTGAAAACAGGCCTTTCCGGCCCAGTACCGGCATATATAAGAAAGAGCATTAAGACTGCGTCTAAAACTCAGAAGAAACGTTTATTTCAACCTGCTCGGCCGTGTGTTCTCTGACCTAAGGGAGTTTAATCTATGTTTAGATTCAGCGAGATAGAAACACGTTTATTCTAGGAGCTGTCTTTGGATATTCCGGAATGAATGGGAGTATATGCTGTAAAGAGAAATATCTGTTTCTAAAACCAAAATGGATCTATCTAGCAGAGTGGTTGTGAATGTGTGCCTTTGGCTTAAAGAGGTAAACTGCTCTTCTCATGCAGCACTTTAGAAACCCTTTATATGCAAATTCTCATACAGGCCTTTCCAGCAAAACACCAGCCTAAAGGAAATAGCAGTAAGACTGCATCTTTAACATGGATGAAACTGTTTTCAAACTGCTCTGCTGTGTGTTCATTCGTATAAGAGGCTTGAATATATGTTCAGATTCAGCTAATTAGCAACACGTTTCTTCCAGGAGCTGTGTTTGCCTATTCCAGAGTATACTGGAGTATAAGATGTAAAGACAAATGTCTCGTTCCAAAAGAAAAACGGATGATCTAATGGAATGGTTGTCAATGTGTGCATTCAACTTACTGAGCTAAACTGCTGTTTGTATGCAGCAGTTTAGAAAACATTTCTGTGTAGATTCTCAAACAGACATTTCCAGCAAAATACCGGCCTATAAGAAATAGCAGTAAGACTGCGTCTAAAACTCAGAGGGAACGTTTCTTTCAAACTGCTCTGCAGTGTGTTCGTTCACCAAAGGTCGTTGAATCTATGTTTGGATTCAGCGAGTTTGAAACACGTTTATTCTAGGAGCTGCATTTCGATATTCCAGAGTGTATGGGAGTAAATGCTGTAAAGAGAAATATCTGTTTCTAAAACCAAAACGGAGCTATCTAACAGAATGGTTGTGAATGTGTGCATTCAACTTAAAGGGTTAATCTGCTCTTCTTAGGCAGCAGTTTAGAAACCCTTTATATGCAAATTCTAAAATCAACATTTGCAGCAAAACACCAGCCTCAAAGAAGTAGCAGTAAGACTGCATCTATAACATAGAAGAAACGTTTTCTTCAAAATGCTCTGCTCTGTGTTCATTCAACTAAGAGTCTTGAGTATATGTTCAGATTCAGCGAGTAAGAAACACGTTTCTTCCAGGAGCTGCATTTGCGTATTCCAGAGTGTACTGGAGTATAAGGTTTAAAGTGAAATATCTGGTTCTAAAACAAACACGGAGCCATCTAACAGAATGGTTGTCACTGTGTGCATTCAGCTTATTGAGATAAACTGTTGTTTCTATGCAGCAGTTTAGAAAAGATTTTTGTGCAGATTCTAAAACAGACATTCCCAGCAAAATACCGGCCTCTAAGAAATAGCAATAAGACTGCGTCTAAAACTCAAATAAAACGTTTCTTTCAAACTGCTGTGCTGTGTGTTCGTTCACCTAAGGGAGTTGAATCTATGTTTAGATTCAGCGACTTAGAAACACGTCTATTCTGGGAGCTGCGTTTGGCTATTCCAGAATGAATGGGAGTATATGCTGTAACTAGAAACACAGGCTTCTAAAACCAAAACGGAGCTAGCTAACAGAATGATTGTGAATGAGGGCATTCAACATAACGAATTAAACTGCTCCACTTATGCAGCAGTTTACAAACCATTTGTATGGAAATTCTAAAACCAACATTTCCAGGAAAACACCAGCCTAAAAGCAATAGCAGTAACAGTGCATCTATAACATGGAAGAAATGTTTTTTTCAAACTCCTCTGCTGCGTGTTCATTCACCTAAGAGACTTCAATATATGCTCAGATTCAGCGAGTTACAAACACGTTTCTTCCAGGAGCTGCGTTTGCATATATCAGAGTGTACTGGGGTACAAGATGTAAAGGGAAATATCTGATTATACGTAGAAACCCGTTTCTTTTAAGGAGCTGCGTTTGGATATTCCAGAGTGAATGAGAGTATATGCCGTAAAGAGAAATAACTTCTTCTAAAACCAAAAGGCAGCTATGTAACTGAATGGTTGTCAATGCGTGCATTCACCTTCCAGAGAAGAACTCGTGTGTGGATTCAGCAGTCTGCAAACACTTTCTGTGCAGAGTCCCAAAACAGGCGTTTTCAGCCCATTACCGGCATATGGAAGAAACGGCAGTAAGCACAGGGAAATATCTGCTTCTAAATCCAAAACGCAGCTATCTAACAGAACGGTTGTCAATGTGTGCACTCAACTTCCAGAGTTAAACCCGTGTGTGGATTCAGCAGTCTGCAAACACTTTCTCTGCAGAGTCCCAAAACAGGCGTTTTCAGCCCATTACCGGCATATGGAAGAAGCAGCAGTAAGCACAGGGAAATATCTGCTTCTAAATCCAAAACGCAGCTATCTAACAGAACGGTTGTCAATGTGTGCACTCAACTTCCAGAGTTAAACCCGTGTGTGGATTCAGCAGTCTGCAAACACTTTCTCTGCAGAGTCCCAAAACAGGCGTTTTCAGCCCATTACCGGCATATGGAAGAAACAGCAGTAAGCACAGGGAAATATCTGCTTCTAAATCCAAAACGCAGCTATCTAACAGAACGGTTGTCAATGTGTGAACTCAACTTCCAGATTTAAACCCGTGTGTGGATTCAGCAGTCTGCAGAGACTTTCTCTGCAGAGTCCCAAAACAGGCGTTTTCAGCCCATTACCGGCATATGGAAGAAACAGCAGTAAGCACAGGGAAATATCTGCTTCTAAATCCAAAACGCAGCTATCTAACAGAACGGTTGTCAATGTGTGCACTCAACTTCCAGAGTTAAACCCGTGTGTGGATTCAGCAGTCTGCAAACACTTTCTCTGCAGAGTCCCAAAACAGGCGTTTTCAGCCCATTACCGGCATATGGAAGAAGCAGCAGTAAGCACAGGGAAATATCTGCTTCTAAATCCAAAACGCAGGTATCTAACAGAACGGTTGTCAATGTGTGCACTCAACTTCCAGAGTTAAACCCGTGTGTGGATTCAGCAGTCTGCAGAGACTTTCTCTGCAGAGTCCCAAAACAGGCGTTTTCAGCCCATTACCGGCATATGGAAGAAACAGCAGTAAGCACAGGGAAATATCTGCTTCTAAATCCAAAACGCAGCTATCTAACAGAACGGTTGTCAATGTGTGCACTCAACTTCCAGAGTTAAACCGGTGTGTGGATTCAGCAGTCTGCAAACACTTTCTCTGCAGAGTCCCAAAACAGGCATTTTCAGCCCATTACCGGCATATGGAAGAAACAGCAGTAAGCACAGGGAAATATCTGCTTCTAAATCCAAAACGCAGCTATCTAACAGAACGGTTGTCAATGTGTGCACTCAACTTCCAGAGTTAAACCCGTGTGTGGATTCAGCAGTCTGCAAACACTTTCTCTGCAGAGTCCCAAAACAGGCGTTTTCAGCTCATTACCGGCATATGGAAGAAACAGCAGTAAGCACAGGGAAATATCTGCTTCTAAATCCAAAACGCAGCTATCTAACAGAACGGTTGTCAATGTGTGCACTCAACTTCCAGAGTTAAACCCGTGTGTGGATTCAGCAGTCTGCAAACACTTTCTCTGCAGAGTCCCAAAACAGGCGTTTTCAGCCCATTACCGGCATATGGAAGAAACAGCAGTAAGCACAGGGAAATATCTGCTTCTAAATCCAAAACGCAGCTATCTAACAGAACGGTTGTCAATGTGTGCACTCAACTTCCAGAGTTAAACCCGTGTGTGGATTCAGCAGTCTGCAAACACTTTCTCTGCAGAGTCCCAAAACAGGCGTTTTCAGCCCATTACCGGCATATGGACGAAACAGCAGTAAGCACAGGGAAATATCTGCTTCTAAATCCAAAACGCAGCTATCTAACAGAACGGTTGTCAATGTGTGCACTCAACTTCCAGAGTTAAACCCGTGTGTGGATTCAGCAGTCTGCAAACACTTTCTCTGCAGAGTCCCAAAACAGGCGTTTTCAGCCCATTACCGGCATATGGACGAAACAGCAGTAAGCACAGGGAAATATCTGCTTCTAAATCCAAAACGCAGCTATCTAACAGAACGGTTGTCAATGTGTGCACTCAACTTCCAGAGTTAAACCCGTGTGTGGATTCAGCAGTCTGCAAACACTTTCTGTGCAGAGTCTGAAAACAGGCCTTTCCGGCCCAGTACCGGCATATATAAGAAAGAGCATTAAGACTGCGTCTAAAACTCAGAAGAAACGTTTATTTCAACCTGCTCGGCCGTGTGTTCTCTGACCTAAGGGAGTTTAATCTATGTTTAGATTCAGCGAGATAGAAACACGTTTATTCTAGGAGCTGTCTTTGGATATTCCGGAATGAATGGGAGTATATGCTGTAAAGAGAAATATCTGTTTCTAAAACCAAAATGGATCTATCTAGCAGAGTGGTTGTGAATGTGTGCCTTTGGCTTAAAGAGGTAAACTGCTCTTCTCATGCAGCACTTTAGAAACCCTTTATATGCAAATTCTCATACAGGCCTTTCCAGCAAAACACCAGCCTAAAGGAAATAGCAGTAAGACTGCATCTTTAACATGGATGAAACTGTTTTCAAACTGCTCTGCTGTGTGTTCATTCGTATAAGAGGCTTGAATATATGTTCAGATTCAGCTAATTAGCAACACGTTTCTTCCAGGAGCTGTGTTTGCCTATTCCAGAGTATACTGGAGTATAAGATGTAAAGACAAATGTCTCGTTCCAAAAGAAAAACGGATGATCTAATGGAATGGTTGTCAATGTGTGCATTCAACTTACTGAGCTAAACTGCTGTTTGTATGCAGCAGTTTAGAAAACATTTCTGTGTAGATTCTCAAACAGACATTTCCAGCAAAATACCGGCCTATAAGAAATAGCAGTAAGACTGCGTCTAAAACTCAGAGGGAACGTTTCTTTCAAACTGCTCTGCAGTGTGTTCGTTCACCAAAGGTCGTTGAATCTATGTTTGGATTCAGCGAGTTTGAAACACGTTTATTCTAGGAGCTGCATTTCGATATTCCAGAGTGTATGGGAGTAAATGCTGTAAAGAGAAATATCTGTTTCTAAAACCAAAACGGAGCTATCTAACAGAATGGTTGTGAATGTGTGCATTCAACTTAAAGGGTTAATCTGCTCTTCTTAGGCAGCAGTTTAGAAACCCTTTATATGCAAATTCTAAAATCAACATTTGCAGCAAAACACCAGCCTCAAAGAAGTAGCAGTAAGACTGCATCTATAACATAGAAGAAACGTTTTCTTCAAAATGCTCTGCTCTGTGTTCATTCAACTAAGAGTCTTGAGTATATGTTCAGATTCAGCGAGTAAGAAACACGTTTCTTCCAGGAGCTGCATTTGCGTATTCCAGAGTGTACTGGAGTATAAGGTTTAAAGTGAAATATCTGGTTCTAAAACAAACACGGAGCCATCTAACAGAATGGTTGTCACTGTGTGCATTCAGCTTATTGAGATAAACTGTTGTTTCTATGCAGCAGTTTAGAAAAGATTTTTGTGCAGATTCTAAAACAGACATTCCCAGCAAAATACCGGCCTCTAAGAAATAGCAATAAGACTGCGTCTAAAACTCAAATAAAACGTTTCTTTCAAACTGCTGTGCTGTGTGTTCGTTCACCTAAGGGAGTTGAATCTATGTTTAGATTCAGCGACTTAGAAACACGTCTATTCTGGGAGCTGCGTTTGGCTATTCCAGAATGAATGGGAGTATATGCTGTAACTAGAAACACAGGCTTCTAAAACCAAAACGGAGCTAGCTAACAGAATGATTGTGAATGAGGGCATTCAACATAACGAATTAAACTGCTCCACTTATGCAGCAGTTTACAAACCATTTGTATGGAAATTCTAAAACCAACATTTCCAGGAAAACACCAGCCTAAAAGCAATAGCAGTAACAGTGCATCTATAACATGGAAGAAATGTTTTTTTCAAACTCCTCTGCTGCGTGTTCATTCACCTAAGAGACTTCAATATATGCTCAGATTCAGCGAGTTACAAACACGTTTCTTCCAGGAGCTGCGTTTGCATATATCAGAGTGTACTGGGGTACAAGATGTAAAGGGAAATATCTGATTATACGTAGAAACCCGTTTCTTTTAAGGAGCTGCGTTTGGATATTCCAGAGTGAATGAGAGTATATGCCGTAAAGAGAAATAACTTCTTCTAAAACCAAAAGGCAGCTATGTAACTGAATGGTTGTCAATGCGTGCATTCACCTTCCAGAGAAGAACTCGTGTGTGGATTCAGCAGTCTGCAAACACTTTCTGTGCAGAGTCCCAAAACAGGCGTTTTCAGCCCATTACCGGCATATGGAAGAAACGGCAGTAAGCACAGGGAAATATCTGCTTCTAAATCCAAAACGCAGCTATCTAACAGAACGGTTGTCAATGTGTGCACTCAACTTCCAGAGTTAAACCCGTGTGTGGATTCAGCAGTCTGCAAACACTTTCTCTGCAGAGTCCCAAAACAGGCGTTTTCAGCCCATTACCGGCATATGGAAGAAGCAGCAGTAAGCACAGGGAAATATCTGCTTCTAAATCCAAAACGCAGCTATCTAACAGAACGGTTGTCAATGTGTGCACTCAACTTCCAGAGTTAAACCCGTGTGTGGATTCAGCAGTCTGCAAACACTTTCTCTGCAGAGTCCCAAAACAGGCGTTTTCAGCCCATTACCGGCATATGGAAGAAGCAGCAGTAAGCACAGGGAAATATCTGCTTCTAAACCCAAAACGCAGCTATCTAACAGAACGGTTGTCAATGTGTGCACTCAACTTCCAGAGTTAAACCCGTGTGTGGATTCAGCAGTCTGCAGAGATTTTCTCTGCAGAGTCCCAAAACAGGCGTTTTCAGCCCATTACCGGCATATGGAAGAAACAGCAGTAAGCACAGGGAAATATCTGCTTCTAAATCCAAAACGCAGCTATCTAACAGAACGGTTGTCAATGTGTGCACTCAACTTCCAGAGTTAAACCCTTGTGTGGATTCAGCAGTCTGCAAACACTTTCTCTGCAGAGTCCCAAAACAGGCGTTTTCAGCCCATTACCGGCATATGGAAGACACAGCAGTAAGCACAGGGAAATATCTGCTTCTAAATCCAAAACGCAGCTATCTAACAGAACGGTTGTCAATGTGTGCACTCAACTTCCAGAGTTAAACCCGTGTGTGGATTCAGCAGTCTGCAAACACTTTCTCTGCAGAGTCCCAAAACAGGCGTTTTCAGCCCATTACCGGCATATGGAAGAAGCAGCAGTAAGCACAGGGAAATATCTGCTTCTAAATCCAAAACGCAGCTATCTAACAGAACGGTTGTCAATGTGTGCACTCAACTTCCAGAGTTAAACCCGTGTGTGGATTCAGCAGCCTGCAGAGACTTTCTCTGCAGAGTCCCAAAACAGGCGTTTTCAGCCCATTACCGGCATATGGAAGAAACAGCAGTAAGCACAGGGAAATATCTGCTTCTAAATCCAAAACGCAGCTATCTAACAGAACGGTTGTCAATGTGTGCACTCAACTTCCAGAGTTAAACCCGTGTGTGGATTCAGCAGCCTGCAGAGACTTTCTCTGCAGAGTCCCAAAACAGGCGTTTTCAGCCCATTACCGGCATATGGAAGAAACAGCAGTAAGCACAGGGAAATATCTGCTTCTAAATCCAAAACGCAGCTATCTAACAGAACGGTTGTCAATGTGTGCACTCAACTTCCAGAGTTAAACCCGTGTGTGGATTCAGCAGTCTGCAGAGACTTTCTCTGCAGAGTCCCAAAACAGGCGTTTTCAGCCCATTACCGGCATATGGAAGAAACAGCAGTAAGCACAGGGAAATATCTGCTTCTAAATCCAAAACGCAGCTATCTAACAGAACGGTTGTCAATGTGTGCACTCAACTTCCAGAGTTAAACCCGTGTGTGGATTCAGCAGTCTGCAAACACTTTCTCTGCAGAGTCCCAAAACAGGCGTTTTCAGCCCATTACCGGCATATGGAAGAAACAGCAGTAAGCACAGGGAAATATCTGCTTCTAAATCCAAAACGCAGCTATCTAACAGAACGGTTGTCAATGTGTGCACTCAACTTCCAGAGTTAAACCCGTGTGTGGATTCAGCAGTCTGCAGAGACTTTCTCTGCAGAGTCCCAAAACAGGCGTTTTCAGCCCATTACCGGCATATGGAAGAAACAGCAGTAAGCACAGGGAAATATCTGCTTCTAAATCCAAAACGCAGCTATCTAACAGAACGGTTGTCAATGTGTGCACTCAACTTCCAGAGTTAAACCCGTGTGTGGATTCAGCAGTCTGCAAACAGTTTCTCTGCAGAGTCCCAAAACAGGCGTTTTCAGCCCATTACCGGCATATGGAAGAAACAGCAGTAAGCACAGGGAAATATCTGCTTCTAAATCCAAAACGCAGCTATCTAACAGAACGGTTGTCAATGTGTGCACTCAACTTCCAGAGTTAAACCCGTGTGTGGATGCAGCAGTCTGCAGAGACTTTCTCTGCAGAGTCCCAAAACAGGCGTTTTCAACCCATTACCGGCATATGGAAGAAACAGCAGTAAGCACAGGGAAATATCTGCTTCTAAATCCAAAACGCAGCTATCTAACAGAATGGTTGTCAATGTGTGCACTCAACTTCCAGAGTTAAACCCGTGTGTGGATTCAGCAGTCTGCAAACACTTTCTCTGCAGAGTCCCAAAACAGGCGTTTTCAGCCCATTACCGGCATATGGAAGAAACAGCAGTAAGCACAGGGAAATATCTGCTTCTAAATCCAAAACGCAGCTATCTAACAGAACGGTTGTCAATGTGTGCACTCAACTTCCAGAGTTAAACCCGTGTGTGGATTCAGCAGTCTGCAGAGACTTTCTCTGCAGAGTCCCAAAACAGGCGTTTTCAGCCCATTACCGGCATATGGAAGAAACAGCAGTAAGCACAGGGAAATATCTGCTTCTAAATCCAAAACGCAGCTATCTAACAGAACGGTTGTCAATGTGTGCACTCAACTTCCAGAGTTAAACCCGTGTGTGGATTCAGCAGCCTGCAGAGACTTTCTCTGCAGAGTCCCAAAACAGGCGTTTTCAGCCCATTACCGGCATATGGAAGAAACAGCAGTAAGCACAGGGAAATATCTGCTTCTAAATCCAAAACGCAGCTATCTAACAGAACGGTTGTCAATGTGTGCACTCAACTTCCAGAGTTAAACCCGTGTGTGGATTCAGCAGTCTGCAGAGACTTTCTCTGCAGAGTCCCAAAACAGGCGTTTTCAGCCCATTACCGGCATATGGAAGAAACAGCAGTAAGCACAGGGAAATATCTGCTTCTAAATCCAAAACGCAGCTATCTAACAGAACGGTTGTCAATGTGTGCACTCAACTTCCAGAGTTAAACCCGTGTGTGGATTCAGCAGTCTGCAAACACTTTCTCTGCAGAGTCCCAAAACAGGCGTTTTCAGCCCATTACCGGCAAAGGGAAGAAACAGCAGTAAGCACAGGGAAATATCTGCTTCTAAATCCAAAACGCAGCTATCTAACAGAACGGTTGTCAATGTGTGCACTCAACTTCCAGAGTTAAACCCGTGTGTGGATTCTGCAGTCTGCAAACAGTTTCTCTGCAGAGTCCCAAAACAGGCGTTTTCAGCCCATTACCTGCATATGGAAGAAACAGCAGTAAGCACAGGGAAATATCTGCTTCTAAATCCAAAACGCAGCTATCTAACAGAACGGTTGTCAATGTGTGCACTCAACTTCCAGAGTTAAACCCGTGTGTGGATTCAGCAGTCTGCAGAGACTTTCTCTGCAGAGTCCCAAAACAGGCGTTTTCAGCCCATTACCGGCATATGGAAGAAACAGCAGTAAGCACAGGGAAATATCTGCTTCTAAATCCAAAACGCAGCTATCTAACAGAATGGTTGTCAATGTGTGCACTCAACTTCCAGAGTTAAACCCGTGTGTGGATTCAGCAGTCTGCAAACACTTTCTCTGCTGAGTCCCAAAACAGGCGTTTTCAGCCCATTACCGGCATATGGAAGAAACAGCAGTAAGCACAGGGAAATATCTGCTTCTAAATCCAAAACGCAGCTATCTAACAGAACGGTTGTCAATGTGTGCACTCAACTTCCAGAGTTAAACCCGTGTGTGGATTCAGCAGTCTGCAAACACTTTCTCTGCAGAGTCCCAAAACAGGCGTTTTCAGCCCATTACCGGCATATGGAAGAAGCAGCAGTAAGCACACGGAAATATCTGCTTCTAAATCCAAAACGCAGCTATCTAACAGAACGGTTGTCAATGTGTGCACTCAACTTCCAGAGTTAAACCCGTGTGTGGATTCAGCAGTCTGCAGAGACTTTCTCTGCAGAGTCCCAAAACAGGCGTTTTCAGCCCATTACCGGCATATGGAAGAAACAGCAGTAAGCACAGGGAAATATCTGCTTCTAAATCCAAAACGCAGCTATCTAACAGAACGGTTGTCAATGTGTGCACTCAACTTCCAGAGTTAAACCCGTGTGTGGATTCAGCAGTCTGCAGAGATTTTCTCTGCGGAGTCCCAAAACAGGCGTTTTCAGCCCATTACCGGCATATGGAAGAAACAGCAGTAAGCACAGGGAAATATCTGCTTCTAAATCCAAAACGCAGCTATCTAACAGAACGGTTGTCAATGTGTGCACTCAACTTCCAGAGTTAAACCCTTGTGTGGATTCAGCAGTCTGCAAACACTTTCTCTGCAGAGTCCCAAAACAGGCGTTTTCAGCCCATTACCGGCATATGGAAGACACAGCAGTAAGCACAGGGAAATATCTGCTTCTAAATCCAAAACGCAGCTATCTAACAGAACGGTTGTCAATGTGTGCACTCAACTTCCAGAGTTAAACCCGTGTGTGGATTCAGCAGTCTGCAAACACTTTCTCTGCAGAGTTCCAAAACAGGCGTTTTCAGCCCATTACCGGCATATGGAAGAAGCAGCAGTAAGCACAGGGAAATATCTGCTTCTAAATCCAAAACGCAGCTATCTAACAGAACGGTTGTCAATGTGTGCACTCAACTTCCAGAGTTAAACCCGTGTGTGGATTCAGCAGTCTGCAAACACTTTCTCTGCAGAGTCCCAAAACAGGCGTTTTCAGCCCATTACCGGCATATGGAAGAAACAGCAGTAAGCACAGGGAAATATCTGCTTCTAAATCCAAAACGCAGCTATCTAACAGAACGGTTGTCAATGTGTGCACTCAACTTCCAGAGTTAAACCCGTGTGTGGATTCAGCAGTCTGCAGAGACTTTCTCTGCAGAGTCCCAAAACAGGCGTTTTCAGCCCATTACCGGCATATGGAAGAAACAGCAGTAAGCACAGGGAAATATCTGCTTCTAAATCCAAAACGCAGCTATCTAACAGAACGGTTGTCAATGTGTGCACTCAACTTCCAGAGTTAAACCCGTGTGTGGATTCAGCAGTCTGCAAACAGTTTCTCTGCAGAGTCCCAAAACAGGCGTTTTCAGCCCATTACCGGCATATGGAAGAAACAGCAGTAAGCACAGGGAAATATCTGCTTCTAAATCCAAAACGCAGCTATCTAACAGAACGGTTGTCAATGTGTGCACTCAACTTCCAGAGTTAAACCCGTGTGTGGATGCAGCAGTCTGCAGAGACTTTCTCTGCAGAGTCCCAAAACAGGCGTTTTCAACCCATTACCGGCATATGGAAGAAACAGCAGTAAGCACAGGGAAATATCTGCTTCTAAATCCAAAACGCAGCTATCTAACAGAATGGTTGTCAATGTGTGCACTCAACTTCCAGAGTTAAACCCGTGTGTGGATTCAGCAGTCTGCAAACACTTTCTCTGCAGAGTCCCAAAACAGGCGTTTTCAGCCCATTACCGGCATATGGAAGAAACAGCAGTAAGCACAGGGAAATATCTGCTTCTAAATCCAAAACGCAGCTATCTAACAGAACGGTTGTCAATGTGTGCACTCAACTTCCAGAGTTAAACCCGTGTGTGGATTCAGCAGCCTGCAGAGACTTTCTCTGCAGAGTCCCAAAACAGGCGTTTTCAGCCCATTACCGGCATATGGAAGAAACAGCAGTAAGCACAGGGAAATATCTGCTTCTAAATCCAAAACGCAGCTATCTAACAGAACGGTTGTCAATGTGTGCACTCAACTTCCAGAGTTAAACCCGTGTGTGGATTCAGCAGCCTGCAGAGACTTTCTCTGCAGAGTCCCAAAACAGGCGTTTTCAGCCCATTACCGGCATATGGAAGAAACAGCAGTAAGCACAGGGAAATATCTGCTTCTAAATCCAAAACGCAGCTATCTAACAGAACGGTTGTCAATGTGTGCACTCAACTTCCAGAGTTAAACCCGTGTGTGGATTCAGCAGTCTGCAGAGACTTTCTCTGCAGAGTCCCAAAACAGGCGTTTTCAGCCCATTACCGGCATATGGAAGAAACAGCAGTAAGCACAGGGAAATATCTGCTTCTAAATCCAAAACGCAGCTATCTAACAGAACGGTTGTCAATGTGTGCACTCAACTTCCAGAGTTAAACCCGTGTGTGGATTCAGCAGCCTGCAGAGACTTTCTCTGCAGAGTCCCAAAACAGGCGTTTTCAGCCCATTACCGGCATATGGAAGAAACAGCAGTAAGCACAGGGAAATATCTGCTTCTAAATCCAAAACGCAGCTATCTAACAGAATGGTTGTCAATGTGTGCACTCAACTTCCAGAGTTAAACCCGTGTGTGGATTCAGCAGTCTGCAAACACTTTCTCTGCTGAGTCCCAAAACAGGCGTTTTCAGCCCATTACCGGCATATGGAAGAAACAGCAGTAAGCACAGGGAAATATCTGCTTCTAAATCCAAAACCCAGCTATCTAACAGAACGGTTGTCAATGTGTGCACTCAACTTCCAGAGTTAAACCCGTGTGTGGATTCAGCAGTCTGCAAACACTTTCTCTGCAGAGTCCCAAAACAGGCGTTTTCAGCCCATTACCGGCATATGGAAGAAGCAGCAGTAAGCATACGGAAATATCTGCTTCTAAATCCAAAACGCAGCTATCTAACAGAACGGTTGTCAATGTGTGCACTCAACTTCCAGAGTTAAACCCGTGTGTGGATTCAGCAGTCTGCAGAGACTTTCTCTGCAGAGTCCCAAAACAGGCGTTTTCAGCCCATTACCGGCATATGGAAGAAACAGCAGTAAGCACAGGGAAATATCTGCTTCTAAATCCAAAACGCAGCTATCTAACAGAACGGTTGTCAATGTGTGCACTCAACTTCCAGAGTTAAACCCGTGTGTGGATTCAGCAGTCTGCAAACACTTTCTCTGCAGAGTCCCAAAACAGGCGTTTTCAGCCCATTACCGGCATATGGAAGACACAGCAGTAAGCACAGGGAAATATCTGCTTCTAAATCCAAAACGCAGCTATCTAACAGAACGGTTGTCAATGTGTGCACTCAACTTCCAGAGTTAAACCCGTGTGTGGATTCAGCAGTCTGCGGAGACTTTCTCTGCAGAGTCCCAAAACAGGCGTTTTCAGCCCATTACCGGCATATGGAAGAAGCAGCAGTAAGCACAGGGAAATATCTGCTTCGAAATCCAAAACGCAGCTATCTAACAGAACGGTTGTCAATGTGTGCACTCAACTTCCAGAGTTAAACCCGTGTGTGGATTCAGCAGTCTGCAGAGACTTTCTCTGCAGAGTCCCAAAACAGGCGTTTTCAGCCCATTACCGGCATATGGAAGAAACAGCAGTAAGCACAGGGAAATATCTGCTTCTAAATCCAAAACGCAGCTATCTAACAGAACGGTTGTTAATGTGTGCACTCAACTTCCAGAGTTAAACCCGTGTGTGGATTCAGCAGTCTGCAAACACTTTCTCTGCAGAGTCCCAAAACAGGCGTTTTCAGCCCATTACCGGCATATGGAAGAAACAGCAGTAAGCACAGGGAAATATCTGCTTCTAAATCCAAAACGCAGCTATCTAGCAGAACGGTTGTCAATGTGTGCACTCAACTTCCAGAGTTAAACCCGTGTGTGGATTCAGCAGTCTGCAAACACTTTCTCTGCAGAGTCCCAAAACAGGCGTTTTCAGCCCATTACCGGCATATGGAAGAAACAGCAGTAAGCACAGGGAAATATCTGCTTCTAAATCCAAAACGCAGCTATCTAACAGAACGGTTGTCAATGTGTGCACTCAACTTCCAGAGTTAAACCCGTGAGTGGATTCAGCAGTCTGCAGAGACTTTCTCTGCAGAGTCCCAAAACAGGCGTTTTCAGCCCATTACCGGCATATGGAAGAAGCAGCAGTAAGCACAGGGAAATATCTGCTTCTAAATCCAAAACGCAGCTATCTAACAGAACGGTTGTTAATGTGTGCACTCAACTTCCAGAGTTAAACCCGTGTGTGGATTCAGCAGTCTGCAAACACTTTCTCTGCAGAGTCCCAAAACAGGCGTTTTCAGCCCATTACCGGCATATGGAAGAAACAGCAGTAAGCACAGGGAAATATCTGCTTCTAAATCCAAAACGCAGCTATCTAACAGAACGGTTGTCAATGTGTGCACTCAACTTCCAGAGTTAAACCCGTGTGTGGATTCAGCAGTCTGCAAACACTTTCTCTGCAGAGTCCCAAAACAGGCGTTTTCAGCCCATTACCGGCATATGGAAGAAACAGCAGTAAGCACAGGGAAATATCTGCTGCTAAATCCAAAACGCAGCTATCTAACAGAACGGTTGTCAATGTGTGCACTCAACTTCCAGAGTTAAACCCGTGTGTGGATTCAGCAGTCTGCAAACACTTTCTCTGCAGAGTCCCAAAACAGGCGTTTTCAGCCCATTACCGGCATATGGAAGAAACAGCAGTAAGCACAGGGAAATATCTGCTTCTAAATCCAAAACGCAGCTATCTAACAGAACGGTTGTCAATGTGTGCACTCAACTTCCAGAGTTAAACCCGTGTGTGGATTCAGCAGTCTGCAGAGACTTTCTCTGCAGAGTCCCAAAACAGGCGTTTTCAGCCCATTACCGGCATATGGAAGAAACAGCAGTAAGCACAGGGAAATATCTGCTTCTAAATCCAAAACGCAGCTATCTAAGAGAACGGTTGTCAATGTGTGCACTCAACTTCCAGAGTTAAACCCGTGTGTGGATTCAGCAGCCTGCAGAGACTTTCTCTGCAGAGTCCCAAAACAGGCGTTTTCAGCCCATTACCGGCATATGGAAGAAACAGCAGTAAGCACAGGGAAATATCTGCTTCTAAATCCAAAACCCAGCTATCTAACAGAACGGTTGTCAATGTGTGCACTCAACTTCCAGAGTTAAACTCGTGTGTGGATTCAGCAGTCTGCAAACACTTTCTCTGCAGAGTCCCAAAACAGGCGTTTTCAGCCCATTACCGGCATATGGAAGAAACAGCAGTAAGCACAGGGAAATATCTGCTTCTAAATCCAAAACGCAGCTATCTAACAGAACGGTTGTCAATGTGTGCACTCAACTTCCAGAGTAAAACCCGTGTGTGGATTCAGCAGCCTGCAGAGACTTTCTCTGCAGAGTCCCAAAACAGGCGTTTTCAGCCCATTACCGGCATATGGAAGAAACAGCAGTAAGCACAGGGAAATATCTGCTTCTAAATCCAAAACGCAGCTATCTAACAGAACGGTTGTCAATGTGTGCACTCAACTTCCAGAGTTAAACCCGTGTGTGGATTCAGCAGTCTGCAGAGACTTTCTCTGCAGAGTCCCAAAACAGGCGTTTTCAGCCCATTACCGGCATATGGAAGAAACAGCAGTAAGCACAGGGAAATATCTGCTTCTAAATCCAAAACGCAGCTATCTAACAGAACGGTTGTCAATGTGTGCACTCAACTTCCAGAGTTAAACCCGTGTGTGGATTCAGCAGTCTGCAAACACTTTCTCTGCAGAGTCCCAAAACAGGCGTTTTCAGCCCATTACCGGCATATGGAAGAAACAGCAGTAACCACAGGGAAATATCTGCTTCTAAATCCAAAACGCAGCTATCTAACAGAACGGTTGTCAATGTGTGCACTCAACTTCCAGAGTTAAACCCGTGTGTGGATTCAGCAGTCTGCAGAGACTTTCTCTGCAGAGTCCCAAAACAGGCGTTTTCAGCCCATTACCGGCATATGGAAGAAACAGCAGTAAGCACAGGGAAATATCTGCTTCTAAATCCAAAACGCAGCTATCTAACAGAACGGTTGTCAATGTGTGCACTCAACTTCCAGAGTTAAACCCGTGTGTGGATTCAGCAGTCTGCAAACAGTTTCTCTGCAGAGTCCCAAAACAGGCGTTTTCAGCCCATTACCGGCATATGGAAGAAACAGCAGTAAGCACAGGGAAATATCTGCTTCTAAATCCAAAACGCAGCTATCTAACAGAACGGTTGTCAATGTGTGCACTCAACTTCCAGAGTTAAACCCGTGTGTGGATTCAGCAGTCTGCGGAGACTTTCTCTGCAGAGTCCCAAAACAGGCGTTTTCAGCCCATTACCGGCATATGGAAGAAACAGCAGTAAGCACAGGGAAATATCTGCTTCTAAATCCAAAACGCAGCTATCTAACAGAACGGTTGTCAATGTGTGCACTCAACTTCCAGAGTTAAACCCGTGTGTGGATTCAGCAGTCTGCAAACACTTTCTCTGCAGAGTCCCAAAACAGGCGTTTTCAGCCCATTACCGGCATATGGAAGAAACAGCAGTAAGCACAGGGAAATATCTGCTTCTAAATCCAAAACGCAGCTATCTAACAGAACGGTTGTCAATGTGTGCACTCAACTTCCAGAGTTAAACCCGTGTGTGGATTCAGCAGTCTGCAAACACTTTCTCTGCAGAGTCCCAAAACAGGCGTTTTCAGCCCATTACCGGCATATGGAAGAAGCAGCAGTAAGCACAGGGAAATATCTGCTTCTAAATCCAAAACGCAGCTATCTAACAGAACGGTTGTCAATGTGTGCACTCAACTTCCAGAGTTAAACCCGTGTGTGGATTCAGCAGTCTGCAGAGACTTTCTCTGCAGAGTCCCAAAACAGGCGTTTTCAGCCCATTACCGGCATATGGAAGAAACAGCAGTAAGCACAGGGAAATATCTGCTTCTAAATCCCAAACGCAGCTATCTAACAGAACGGTTGTCAATGTGTGCACTCAACTTCCAGAGTTAAACCCGTGTGTGGATTCAGCAGTCTGCAAACACTTTCTCTGCAGAGTCCCAAAACAGGCGTTTTCAGCCCATTACCGGCATATGGAAGAAGCAGCAGTAAGCACAGGGAAATATCTGCTTCTAAATCCAAAACGCAGCTATCTAACAGAACGGTTGTCAATGTGTGCACTCAACTTCCAGAGTTAAACCCGTGTGTGGATTCAGCAGTCTGCAGAGACTTTCTCTGCAGAGTCCCAAAACAGGCGTTTTCAGCCCATTACCGGCATATGGAAGAAACAGCAGTAAGCACAGGGAAATATCTGCTTCTAAATCCAAAACGCAGCTATCTAACAGAACGGTTGTTAATGTGTGCACTCAACTTCCAGAGTTAAACCCGTGTGTGGATTCAGCAGTCTGCAAACACTTTCTCTGCAGAGTCCCAAAACAGGCGTTTTCAGCCCATTACCGGCATATGGAAGAAGCAGCAGTAAGCACAGGGAAATATCGGCTTCTAAACCCAAAACGCAGCTATCTAACAGAACGGTTGTCAATGTGTGCACTCAACTTCCAGAGTTAAACCCGTGTGTGGATTCAGCAGTCTGCAGAGATTTTCTCTGCAGAGTCCCAAAACAGGCGTTTTCAGCCCATTACCGGCATATGGAAGAAACAGCAGTAAGCACAGGGAAATATCTGCTTCTAAATCCAAAACGCAGCTATCTAACAGAACGGTTGTCAATGTGTGCACTCAACTTCCAGAGGTAAACCCGTGTGTGGATTCAGCAGCCTGCAGAGACTTTCTCTGCAGAGTCCCAAAACAGGCGTTTTCAGCCCATTACCGGCATATGGAAGAAACAGCAGTAAGCACAGGGAAATATCTGCTTCTAAATCCAAAACGCAGCTATCTAACAGAACGGTTGTCAATGTGTGCACTCAACTTCCAGAGTTAAACCCGTGTGTGGATTCAGCAGTCTGCAAACAGTTTCTCTGCAGAGTCCCAAAACAGGCGTTTTCAGCCCATTACCGGCATATGGAAGAAACAGCAGTAAGCACAGGGAAATATCTGCTTCTAAATCCAAAACGCAGCTATCTAACAGAACGGTTGTCAATGTGTGCACTCAACTTCCAGAGTTAAACCCGTGTGTGGATTCAGCAGTCTGCGGAGACTTTCTCTGCAGAGTCCCAAAACAGGCGTTTTCAGCCCATTACCGGCATATGGAAGAAACAGCAGTAAGCACAGGGAAATATCTGCTTCTAAATCCAAAACGCAGCTATCTAACAGAACGGTTGTCAATGTGTGCACTCAACTTCCAGAGTTAAACCCGTGTGTGGATTCAGCAGTCTGCAAACACTTTCTCTGCAGAGTCCCAAAACAGGCGTTTTCAGCCCATTACCGGCATATGGAAGAAACAGCAGTAAGCACAGGGAAATATCTGCTTCTAAATCCAAAACGCAGCTATCTAACAGAACGGTTGTCAATGTGTGCACTCAACTTCCAGAGTTAAACCCGTGTGTGGATTCAGCAGTCTGCAAACACTTTCTCTGCAGAGTCCCAAAACAGGCGTTTTCAGCCCATTACCGGCATATGGAAGAAGCAGCAGTAAGCACAGGGAAATATCTGCTTCTAAATCCAAAACGCAGCTATCTAACAGAACGGTTGTCAATGTGTGCACTCAACTTCCAGAGTTAAACCCGTGTGTGGATTCAGCAGTCTGCAGAGACTTTCTCTGCAGAGTCCCAAAACAGGCGTTTTCAGCCCATTACCGGCATATGGAAGAAACAGCAGTAAGCACAGGGAAATATCTGCTTCTAAATCCCAAACGCAGCTATCTAACAGAACGGTTGTCAATGTGTGCACTCAACTTCCAGAGTTAAACCCGTGTGTGGATTCAGCAGTCTGCAAACACTTTCTCTGCAGAGTCCCAAAACAGGCGTTTTCAGCCCATTACCGGCATATGGAAGAAGCAGCAGTAAGCACAGGGAAATATCTGCTTCTAAATCCAAAACGCAGCTATCTAACAGAACGGTTGTCAATGTGTGCACTCAACTTCCAGAGTTAAACCCGTGTGTGGATTCAGCAGTCTGCAGAGACTTTCTCTGCAGAGTCCCAAAACAGGCGTTTTCAGCCCATTACCGGCATATGGAAGAAACAGCAGTAAGCACAGGGAAATATCTGCTTCTAAATCCAAAACGCAGCTATCTAACAGAACGGTTGTTAATGTGTGCACTCAACTTCCAGAGTTAAACCCGTGTGTGGATTCAGCAGTCTGCAAACACTTTCTCTGCAGAGTCCCAAAACAGGCGTTTTCAGCCCATTACCGGCATATGGAAGAAGCAGCAGTAAGCACAGGGAAATATCGGCTTCTAAACCCAAAACGCAGCTATCTAACAGAACGGTTGTCAATGTGTGCACTCAACTTCCAGAGTTAAACCCGTGTGTGGATTCAGCAGTCTGCAGAGATTTTCTCTGCAGAGTCCCAAAACAGGCGTTTTCAGCCCATTACCGGCATATGGAAGAAACAGCAGTAAGCACAGGGAAATATCTGCTTCTAAATCCAAAACGCAGCTATCTAACAGAACGGTTGTCAATGTGTGCACTCAACTTCCAGAGGTAAACCCGTGTGTGGATTCAGCAGCCTGCAGAGACTTTCTCTGCAGAGTCCCAAAACAGGCGTTTTCAGCCCATTACCGGCATATGGAAGAAACAGCAGTAAGCACAGGGAAATATCTGCTTCTAAATCCAAAACGCAGCTATCTAACAGAACGGTTGTCAATGTGTGCACTCAACTTCCAGAGTTAAACCCGTGTGTGGATTCAGCAGTCTGCAAACACTTTCTCTGCAGAGTCCCAAAACAGGCGTTTTCAGCCCATTACCGGCATATGGAAGAAGCAGCAGTAAGCACAGGGAAATATCTGCTTCTAAATCCAAAACGCAGCTATCTAACAGAACGGTTGTCAATGTGTGCACTCAACTTCCAGAGTTAAACCCGTGTGTGGATTCAGCAGCCTGCAGAGACTTTCTCTGCAGAGTCCCAAAACAGGCGTTTTCAGCCCATTACCGGCATATGGAAGAAACAGCAGTAAGCACAGGGAAATATCTGCTTCTAAATCCAAAACGCAGCTATCTAACAGAACGGTTGTCAATGTGTGCACTCAACTTCCAGAGTTAAACCCGTGTGTGGATTCAGCAGCCTGCAGAGACATTCTCTGCAGAGTCCCAAAACAGGCGTTTTCAGCCCATTACCGGCATATGGAAGAAACAGCAGTAAGCACAGGGAAATATCTGCTGCTAAATCCAAAACGCAGCTATCTAACAGAACGGTTGTCAATGTGTGCACTCAACTTCCAGAGTTAAACCCGTGTGTGGATTCAGCAGTCTGCAAACACTTTCTCTGCAGAGTCCCAAAACAGGCGTTTTCAGCCCATTACCGGCATATGGAAGAAACAGCAGTAAGCACAGGGAAATATCTGCTTCTAAATCCAAAACGCAGCTATCTAACAGAACGGTTGTCAATGTGTGCACTCAACTTCCAGAGTTAAACCCGTGTGTGGATTCAGCAGTCTGCAGAGACTTTCTCTGCAGAGTCCCAAAACAGGCGTTTTCAGCCCATTACCGGCATATGGAAGAAACAGCAGTAAGCACAGGGAAATATCTGCTTCTAAATCCAAAACGCAGCTATCTAAGAGAACGGTTGTCAATGTGTGCACTCAACTTCCAGAGTTAAACCCGTGTGTGGATTCAGCAGCCTGCAGAGACTTTCTCTGCAGAGTCCCAAAACAGGCGTTTTCAGCCCATTACCGGCATATGGAAGAAACAGCAGTAAGCACAGGGAAATATCTGCTTCTAAATCCAAAACCCAGCTATCTAACAGAACGGTTGTCAATGTGTGCACTCAACTTCCAGAGTTAAACTCGTGTGTGGATTCAGCAGTCTGCAAACACTTTCTCTGCAGAGTCCCAAAACAGGCGTTTTCAGCCCATTACCGGCATATGGAAGAAACAGCAGTAAGCACAGGGAAATATCTGCTTCTAAATCCAAAACGCAGCTATCTAACAGAACGGTTGTCAATGTGTGCACTCAACTTCCAGAGTAAAACCCGTGTGTGGATTCAGCAGCCTGCAGAGACTTTCTCTGCAGAGTCCCAAAACAGGCGTTTTCAGCCCATTACCGGCATATGGAAGAAACAGCAGTAAGCACAGGGAAATATCTGCTTCTAAATCCAAAACGCAGCTATCTAACAGAACGGTTGTCAATGTGTGCACTCAACTTCCAGAGTTAAACCCGTGTGTGGATTCAGCAGTCTGCAGAGACTTTCTCTGCAGAGTCCCAAAACAGGCGTTTTCAGCCCATTACCGGCATATGGAAGAAACAGCAGTAAGCACAGGGAAATATCTGCTTCTAAATCCAAAACGCAGCTATCTAACAGAACGGTTGTCAATGTGTGCACTCAACTTCCAGAGTTAAACCCGTGTGTGGATTCAGCAGTCTGCAAACACTTTCTCTGCAGAGTCCCAAAACAGGCGTTTTCAGCCCATTACCGGCATATGGAAGAAACAGCAGTAACCACAGGGAAATATCTGCTTCTAAATCCAAAACGCAGCTATCTAACAGAACGGTTGTCAATGTGTGCACTCAACTTCCAGAGTTAAACCCGTGTGTGGATTCAGCAGTCTGCAGAGACTTTCTCTGCAGAGTCCCAAAACAGGCGTTTTCAGCCCATTACCGGCATATGGAAGAAACAGCAGTAAGCACAGGGAAATATCTGCTTCTAAATCCAAAACGCAGCTATCTAACAGAACGGTTGTCAATGTGTGCACTCAACTTCCAGAGTTAAACCCGTGTGTGGATTCAGCAGTCTGCAAACAGTTTCTCTGCACAGTCCCAAAACAGGCGTTTTCAGCCCATTACCGGCATATGGAAGAAACAGCAGTAAGCACAGGGAAATATCTGCTTCTAAATCCAAAACGCAGCTATCTAACAGAACGGTTGTCAATGTGTGCACTCAACTTCCAGAGTTAAACCCGTGTGTGGATTCAGCAGTCTGCGGAGACTTTCTCTGCAGAGTCCCAAAACAGGCGTTTTCAGCCCATTACCGGCATATGGAAGAAACAGCAGTAAGCACAGGGAAATATCTGCTTCTAAATCCAAAACGCAGCTATCTAACAGAACGGTTGTCAATGTGTGCACTCAACTTCCAGAGTTAAACCCGTGTGTGGATTCAGCAGTCTGCAAACACTTTCTCTGCAGAGTCCCAAAACAGGCGTTTTCAGCCCATTACCGGCATATGGAAGAAACAGCAGTAAGCACAGGGAAATATCTGCTTCTAAATCCAAAACGCAGCTATCTAACAGAACGGTTGTCAATGTGTGCACTCAACTTCCAGAGTTAAACCCGTGTGTGGATTCAGCAGTCTGCAAACACTTTCTCTGCAGAGTCCCAAAACAGGCGTTTTCAGCCCATTACCGGCATATGGAAGAAGCAGCAGTAAGCACAGGGAAATATCTGCTTCTAAATCCAAAACGCAGCTATCTAACAGAACGGTTGTCAATGTGTGCACTCAACTTCCAGAGTTAAACCCGTGTGTGGATTCAGCAGTCTGCAGAGACTTTCTCTGCAGAGTCCCAAAACAGGCGTTTTCAGCCCATTACCGGCATATGGAAGAAACAGCAGTAAGCACAGGGAAATATCTGCTTCTAAATCCCAAACGCAGCTATCTAACAGAACGGTTGTCAATGTGTGCACTCAACTTCCAGAGTTAAACCCGTGTGTGGATTCAGCAGTCTGCAAACACTTTCTCTGCAGAGTCCCAAAACAGGCGTTTTCAGCCCATTACCGGCATATGGAAGAAGCAGCAGTAAGCACAGGGAAATATCTGCTTCTAAATCCAAAACGCAGCTATCTAACAGAACGGTTGTCAATGTGTGCACTCAACTTCCAGAGTTAAACCCGTGTGTGGATTCAGCAGTCTGCAGAGACTTTCTCTGCAGAGTCCCAAAACAGGCGTTTTCAGCCCATTACCGGCATATGGAAGAAACAGCAGTAAGCACAGGGAAATATCTGCTTCTAAATCCAAAACGCAGCTATCTAACAGAACGGTTGTTAATGTGTGCACTCAACTTCCAGAGTTAAACCCGTGTGTGGATTCAGCAGTCTGCAAACACTTTCTCTGCAGAGTCCCAAAACAGGCGTTTTCAGCCCATTACCGGCATATGGAAGAAGCAGCAGTAAGCACAGGGAAATATCGGTTTCTAAACCCAAAACGCAGCTATCTAACAGAACGGTTGTCAATGTGTGCACTCAACTTCCAGAGTTAAACCCGTGTGTGGATTCAGCAGTCTGCAGAGATTTTCTCTGCAGAGTCCCAAAACAGGCGTTTTCAGCCCATTACCGGCATATGGAAGAAACAGCAGTAAGCACAGGGAAATATCTGCTTCTAAATCCAAAACGCAGCTATCTAACAGAACGGTTGTCAATGTGTGCACTCAACTTCCAGAGTTAAACCCTTGTGTGGATTCAGCAGTCTGCAAACACTTTCTCTGCAGAGTCCCAAAACAGGCGTTTTCAGCCCATTACCGGCATATGGAAGACACAGCAGTAAGCACAGGGAAATATCTGCTTCTAAATCCAAAACGCAGCTATCTAACAGAACGGTTGTCAATGTGTGCACTCAACTTCCAGAGTTAAACCCGTGTGTGGATTCAGCAGTCTGCAAACACTTTCTCTGCAGAGTCCCAAAACAGGCGTTTTCAGCCCATTACCGGCATATGGAAGAAGCAGCAGTAAGCACAGGGAAATATCTGCTTCTAAATCCAAAACGCAGCTATCTAACAGAACGGTTGTCAATGTGTGCACTCAACTTCCAGAGTTAAACCCGTGTGTGGATTCAGCAGCCTGCAGAGACTTTCTCTGCAGAGTCCCAAAACAGGCGTTTTCAGCCCATTACCGGCATATGGAAGAAACAGCAGTAAGCACAGGGAAATATCTGCTTCTAAATCCAAAACGCAGCTATCTAACAGAACGGTTGTCAATGTGTGCACTCAACTTCCAGAGTTAAACCCGTGTGTGGATTCAGCAGCCTGCAGAGACTTTCTCTGCAGAGTCCCAAAACAGGCGTTTTCAGCCCATTACCGGCATATGGAAGAAACAGCAGTAAGCACAGGGAAATATCTGCTTCTAAATCCAAAACGCAGCTATCTAACAGAACGGTTGTCAATGTGTGCACTCAACTTCCAGAGTTAAACCCGTGTGTGGATTCAGCAGTCTGCAGAGACTTTCTCTGCAGAGTCCCAAAACAGGCGTTTTCAGCCCATTACCGGCATATGGAAGAAACAGCAGTAAGCACAGGGAAATATCTGCTTCTAAATCCAAAACGCAGCTATCTAACAGAACGGTTGTCAATGTGTGCACTCAACTTCCAGAGTTAAACCCGTGTGTGGATTCAGCAGTCTGCAAACACTTTCTCTGCAGAGTCCCAAAACAGGCGTTTTCAGCCCATTACCGGCATATGGAAGAAACAGCAGTAAGCACAGGGAAATATCTGCTTCTAAATCCAAAACGCAGCTATCTAACAGAACGGTTGTCAATGTGTGCACTCAACTTCCAGAGTTAAACCCGTGTGTGGATTCAGCAGTCTGCAGAGACTTTCTCTGCAGAGTCCCAAAACAGGCGTTTTCAGCCCATTACCGGCATATGGAAGAAACAGCAGTAAGCACAGGGAAATATCTGCTTCTAAATCCAAAACGCAGCTATCTAACAGAACGGTTGTCAATGTGTGCACTCAACTTCCAGAGTTAAACCCGTGTGTGGATTCAGCAGTCTGCAAACAGTTTCTCTGCAGAGTCCCAAAACAGGCGTTTTCAGCCCATTACCGGCATATGGAAGAAACAGCAGTAAGCACAGGGAAATATCTGCTTCTAAATCCAAAACGCAGCTATCTAACAGAACGGTTGTCAATGTGTGCACTCAACTTCCAGAGTTAAACCCGTGTGTGGATGCAGCAGTCTGCAGAGACTTTCTCTGCAGAGTCCCAAAACAGGCGTTTTCAACCCATTACCGGCATATGGAAGAAACAGCAGTAAGCACAGGGAAATATCTGCTTCTAAATCGAAAACGCAGCTATCTAACAGAATGGTTGTCAATGTGTGCACTCAACTTCCAGAGTTAAACCCGTGTGTGGATTCAGCAGTCTGCAAACACTTTCTCTGCAGAGTCCCAAAACAGGCGTTTTCAGCCCATTACCGGCATATGGAAGAAACAGCAGTAAGCACAGGGAAATATCTGCTTCTAAATCCAAAACGCAGCTATCTAACAGAACGGTTGTCAATGTGTGCACTCAACTTCCAGAGGTAAACCCGTGTGTGGATTCAGCAGCCTGCAGAGACTTTCTCTGCAGAGTCCCAAAACAGGCGTTTTCAGCCCATTACCGGCATATGGAAGAAACAGCAGTAAGCACAGGGAAATATCTGCTTCTAAATCCAAAACGCAGCTATCTAACAGAACGGTTGTCAATGTGTGCACTCAACTTCCAGAGTTAAACCCGTGTGTGGATTCAGCAGTCTGCAAACACTTTCTCTGCAGAGTCCCAAAACAGGCGTTTTCAGCCCATTACCGGCATATGGAAGAAGCAGCAGTAAGCACAGGGAAATATCTGCTTCTAAATCCAAAACGCAGCTATCTAACAGAACGGTTGTCAATGTGTGCACTCAACTTCCAGAGTTAAACCCGTGTGTGGATTCAGCAGCCTGCAGAGACTTTCTCTGCAGAGTCCCAAAACAGGCGTTTTCAGCCCATTACCGGCATATGGAAGAAACAGCAGTAAGCACAGGGAAATATCTGCTTCTAAATCCAAAACGCAGCTATCTAACAGAACGGTTGTCAATGTGTGCACTCAACTTCCAGAGTTAAACCCGTGTGTGGATTCAGCAGCCTGCAGAGACTTTCTCTGCAGAGTCCCAAAACAGGCGTTTTCAGCCCATTACCGGCATATGGAAGAAACAGCAGTAAGCACAGGGAAATATCTGCTGCTAAATCCAAAACGCAGCTATCTAACAGAACGGTTGTCAATGTGTGCACTCAACTTCCAGAGTTAAACCCGTGTGTGGATTCAGCAGTCTGCAAACACTTTCTCTGCAGAGTCCCAAAACAGGCGTTTTCAGCCCATTACCGGCATATGGAAGAAACAGCAGTAAGCACAGGGAAATATCTGCTTCTAAATCCAAAACGCAGCTATCTAACAGAACGGTTGTCAATGTGTGCACTCAACTTCCAGAGTTAAACCCGTGTGTGGATTCAGCAGTCTGCAGAGACTTTCTCTGCAGAGTCCCAAAACAGGCGTTTTCAGCCCATTACCGGCATATGGAAAAAACAGCAGTAAGCACAGGGAAATATCTGCTTCTAAATCCAAAACGCAGCTATCTAAGAGAACGGTTGTCAATGTGTGCACTCAACTTCCAGAGTTAAACCCGTGTGTGGATTCAGCAGCCTGCAGAGACTTTCTCTGCAGAGTCCCAAAACAGGCGTTTTCAGCCCATTACCGGCATATGGAAGAAACAGCAGTAAGCACAGGGAAATATCTGCTTCTAAATCCAAAACCCAGCTATCTAACAGAACGGTTGTCAATGTGTGCACTCAACTTCCAGAGTTAAACTCGTGTGTGGATTCAGCAGTCTGCAAACACTTTCTCTGCAGAGTCCCAAAACAGGCGTTTTCAGCCCATTACCGGCATATGGAAGAAACAGCAGTAAGCACAGGGAAATATCTGCTTCTAAATCCAAAACGCAGCTATCTAACAGAACGGTTGTCAATGTGTGCACTCAACTTCCAGAGTTAAACCCGTGTGTGGATTCAGCAGTCTGCAAACACTTTCTCTGCAGAGTCCCAAAACAGGCGTTTTCAGCCCATTACCGGCATATGGAAGAAGCAGCAGTAAGCACAGGGAAATATCTGCTTCTAAATCCAAAACGCAGCTATCTAACAGAACGGTTGTCAATGTGTGCACTCAACTTCCAGAGTTAAACCCGTGTGTGGATTCAGCAGCCTGCAGAGACTTTCTCTGCAGAGTCCCAAAACAGGCGTTTTCAGCCCATTACCGGCATATGGAAGAAACAGCAGTAAGCACAGGGAAATATCTGCTTCTAAATCCAAAACGCAGCTATCTAACAGAACGGTTGTCAATGTGTGCACTCAACTTCCAGAGTTAAACCCGTGTGTGGATTCAGCAGCCTGCAGAGACTTTCTCTGCAGAGTCCCAAAACAGGCGTTTTCAGCCCATTACCGGCATATGGAAGAAACAGCAGTAAGCACAGGGAAATATCTGCTTCTAAATCCAAAACGCAGCTATCTAACAGAACGGTTGTCAATGTGTGCACTCAACTTCCAGAGTTAAACCCGTGTGTGGATTCAGCAGTCTGCAGAGACTTTCTCTGCAGAGTCCCAAAACAGGCGTTTTCAGCCCATTACCGGCATATGGAAGAAACAGCAGTAAGCACAGGGAAATATCTGCTTCTAAATCCAAAACGCAGCTATCTAACAGAACGGTTGTCAATGTGTGCACTCAACTTCCAGAGTTAAACCCGTGTGTGGATTCAGCAGTCTGCAAACACTTTCTCTGCAGAGTCCCAAAACAGGCGTTTTCAGCCCATTACCGGCATATGGAAGAAACAGCAGTAAGCACAGGGAAATATCTGCTTCTAAATCCAAAACCCAGCTATCTAACAGAACGGTTGTCAATGTGTGCACTCAACTTCCAGAGTTAAACCCGTGTGTGGATTCAGCAATCTGCAGAGACTTTCTCTGCAGAGTCCCAAAACAGGCGTTTTCAGCCCATTACCGGCATATGGAAGAAACAGCAGTAAGCACAGGGAAATATCTGCTTCTAAATCCAAAACGCAGCTATCTAACAGAACGGTTGTCAATGTGTGCACTCAACTTCCAGAGTTAAACCCGTGTGTGGATTCAGCAGTCTGCAAACAGTTTCTCTGCAGAGTCCCAAAACAGGCGTTTTCAGCCCATTACCGGCATATGGAAGAAACAGCAGTAAGCACAGGGAAATATCTGCTTCTAAATCCAAAACGCAGCTATCTAACAGAACGGTTGTCAATGTGTGCACTCAACTTCCAGAGTTAAACCCGTGTGTGGATGCAGCAGTCTGCAGAGACTTTCTCTGCAGAGTCCCAAAACAGGCGTTTTCAACCCATTACCGGCATATGGAAGAAACAGCAGTAAGCACAGGGAAATATCTGCTTCTAAATCGAAAACGCAGCTATCTAACAGAATGGTTGTCAATGTGTGCACTCAACTTCCAGAGTTAAACCCGTGTGTGGATTCAGCAGTCTGCAAACACTTTCTCTGCAGAGTCCCAAAACAGGCGTTTTCAGCCCATTACCGGCATATGGAAGAAACAGCAGTAAGCACAGGGAAATATCTGCTTCTAAATCCAAAACGCAGCTATCTAACAGAACGGTTGTCAATGTGTGCACTCAACTTCCAGAGTTAAACCCGTGTGTGGATTCAGCAGCCTGCAGAGACTTTCTCTGCAGAGTCCCAAAACAGGCGTTTTCAGCCCATTACCGGCATATGGAAGAAACAGCAGTAAGCACAGGGAAATATCTGCTTCTAAATCCAAAACGCAGCTATCTAACAGAACGGTTGTCAATGTGTGCACTCAACTTCCAGAGTTAAACCCGTGTGTGGATTCAGCAGCCTGCAGAGACTTTCTCTGCAGAGTCCCAAAACAGGCGTTTTCAGCCCATTACCGGCATATGGAAGAAACAGCAGTAAGCACAGGGAAATATCTGCTTCTAAATCCAAAACGCAGCTATCTAACAGAACGGTTGTCAATGTGTGCACTCAACTTCCAGAGTTAAACCCGTGTGTGGATTCAGCAGTCTGCAGAGACTTTCTCTGCAGAGTCCCAAAACAGGCGTTTTTCAGCCCATTACCGGCATATGGAAGAAACAGCAGTAAGCACAGGGAAATATCTGCTTCTAAATCCAAAACGCAGCTATCTAACAGAACGGTTGTCAATGTGTGCACTCAACTTCCAGAGTTAAACCCGTGTGTGGATTCAGCAGTCTGCAAACACTTTCTCTGCAGAGTCCCAAAACAGGCGTTTTCAGCCCATTACCGGCAAAGGGAAGAAACAGCAGTAAGCACAGGGAAATATCTGCTTCTAAATCCAAAACGCAGCTATCTAACAGAACGGTTGTCAATGTGTGCACTCAACTTCCAGAGTTAAACCCGTGTGTGGATTCTGCAGTCTGCAAACAGTTTCTCTGCAGAGTCCCAAAACAGGCGTTTTCAGCCCATTACCGGCATATGGAAGAAACAGCAGTAAGCACAGGGAAATATCTGCTTCTAAATCCAAAACGCAGCTATCTAACAGAACGGTTGTCAATGTGTGCACTCAACTTCCAGAGTTAAACCCGTGTGTGGATTCAGCAGTCTGCAGAGACTTTCTCTGCAGAGTCCCAAAACAGGCGTTTTCAGCCCATTACCGGCATATGGAAGAAACAGCAGTAAGCACAGGGAAATATCTGCTTCTAAATCCAAAACGCAGCTATCTAACAGAATGGTTGTCAATGTGTGCACTCAACTTCCAGAGTTAAACCCGTGTGTGGATTCAGCAGTCTGCAAACACTTTCTCTGCTGAGTCCCAAAACTGGCGTTTTCAGCCCATTACCGGCATATGGAAGAAACAGCAGTAAGCACAGGGAAATATCTGCTTCTAAATCCAAAACGCAGCTATCTAACAGAACGGTTGTCAATGTGTGCACTCAACTTCCAGAGTTAAACCCGTGGTGTGGATTCAGCAGTCTGCAAACACTTTCTCTGCAGAGTCCCAAAACAGGCGTTTTCAGCCCATTACCGGCATATGGAAGAAGCAGCAGTAAGCACACGGAAATATCTGCTTCTAAATCCAAAACGCAGCTATCTAACAGAACGGTTGTCAATGTGTGCACTCAACTTCCAGAGTTAAACCCGTGTGTGGATTCAGCAGTCTGCAAACACTTTCTCTGCAGAGTCCCAAAACAGGCGTTTTCAGCCCATTACCGGCATATGGAAGAAACAGCAGTAAGCACAGGGAAATATCTGCTTCTAAATCCAAAACGCAGCTATCTAACAGAACGGTTGTCAATGTGTGCACTCAACTTCCAGAGTTAAACCCGTGTGTGGATTCAGCAGTCTGCAAACAGTTTCTCTGCAGAGTCCCAAAACAGGCGTTTTCAGCCCATTACCGGCATATGGAAGAAACAGCAGTAAGCACAGGGAAATATCTGCTTCTAAATCCAAAACGCAGCTATCTAACAGAACGGTTGTCAATGTGTGCACTCAACTTCCAGAGTTAAACCCGTGTGTGGATTCAGCAGTCTGCGGAGACTTTCTCTGCAGAGTCCCAAAACAGGCGTTTTCAGCCCATTACCGGCATATGGAAGAAGCAGCAGTAAGCACAGGGAAATATCTGCTTCTAAATCCAAAACGCAGCTATCTAACAGAACGGTTGTCAATGTGTGCACTCAACTTCCAGAGTTAAACCCGTGTGTGGATTCAGCAGTCTGCAGAGACTTTCTCTGCAGAGTCCCAAAACAGGCGTTTTCAGCCCATTACCGGCATATGGAAGAAACAGCAGTAAGCACAGGGAAATATCTGCTTCTAAATCCAAAACGCAGCTATCTAACAGAACGGTTGTTAATGTGTGCACTCAACTTCCAGAGTTAAACCCGTGTGTGGATTCAGCAGTCTGCAAACACTTTCTCTGCAGAGTCCCAAAACAGGCGTTTTCAGCCCATTACCGGCATATGGAAGAAACAGCAGTAAGCACAGGGAAATATCTGCTTCTAAATCCAAAACGCAGCTATCTAGCAGAACGGTTGTCAATGTGTGCACTCAACTTCCAGAGTTAAACCCGTGTGTGGATTCAGCAGTCTGCAAACACTTTCTCTGCAGAGTCCCAAAACAGGCGTTTTCAGCCCATTACCGGCATATGGAAGAAACAGCAGTAAGCACAGGGAAATATCTGCTTCTAAATCCAAAACGCAGCTATCTAACAGAACGGTTGTCAATGTGTGCACTCAACTTCCAGAGTTAAACCCGTGTGTGGATTCAGCAGTCTGCAGAGACTTTCTCTGCAGAGTCCCAAAACAGGCGTTTTCAGCCCATTACCGGCATATGGAAGAAGCAGCAGTAAGCACAGGGAAATATCTGCTTCTAAATCCAAAACGCAGCTATCTAACAGAACGGTTGTTAATGTGTGCACTCAACTTCCAGAGTTAAACCCGTGTGTGGATTCAGCAGTCTGCAAACACTTTCTCTGCAGAGTCCCAAAACAGGCGTTTTCAGCCCATTACCGGCATATGGAAGAAACAGCAGTAAGCACAGGGAAATATCTGCTTCTAAATCCAAAACGCAGCTATCTAACAGAACGGTTGTCAATGTGTGCACTCAACTTCCAGAGTTAAACCCGTGTGTGGATTCAGCAGTCTGCAAACACTTTCTCTGCAGAGTCCCAAAACAGGCGTTTTCAGCCCATTACCGGCATATGGAAGAAACAGCAGTAAGCACAGGGAAATATCTGCTGCTAAATCCAAAACGCAGCTATCTAACAGAACGGCTGTCAATGTGTGCACTCAACTTCCAGAGTTAAACCCGTGTGTGGATTCAGCAGTCTGCAAACACTTTCTCTGCAGAGTCCCAAAACAGGCGTTTTCAGCCCATTACCGGCATATGGAAGAAACAGCAGTAAGCACAGGGAAATATCTGCTTCTAAATCCAAAACGCAGCTATCTAACAGAACGGTTGTCAATGTGTGCACTCAACTTCCAGAGTTAAACCCGTGTGTGGATTCAGCAGTCTGCAGAGACTTTCTCTGCAGAGTCCCAAAACAGGCGTTTTCAGCCCATTACCGGCATATGGAAGAAACAGCAGTCAGCACAGGGAAATATCTGCTTCTAAATCCAAAACGCAGCTATCTAAGAGAACGGTTGTCAATGTGTGCACTCAACTTCCAGAGTTAAACCCGTGTGTGGATTCAGCAGCCTGCAGAGACTTTCTCTGCAGAGTCCCAAAACAGGCGTTTTCAGCCCATTACCGGCATATGGAAGAAACAGCAGTAAGCACAGGGAAATATCTGCTTCTAAATCCAAAACGCAGCTATCTAACAGAACGGTTGTCAATGTGTGCACTCAACTTCCAGAGTAAAACCCGTGTGTGGATTCAGCAGCCTGCAGAGACTTTCTCTGCAGAGTCCCAAAACAGGCGTTTTCAGCCCATTACCGGCATATGGAAGAAACAGCAGTAAGCACAGGGAAATATCTGCTTCTAAATCCAAAACGCAGCTATCTAACAGAACGGTTGTCAATGTGTGCACTCAACTTCCAGAGTTAAACCCGTGTGTGGATTCAGCAGTCTGCAGAGACTTTCTCTGCAGAGTCCCAAAACAGGCGTTTTCAGCCCATTACCGGCATATGGAAGAAACAGCAGTAAGCACAGGGAAATATCTGCTTCTAAATCCAAAACGCAGCTATCTAACAGAACGGTTGTCAATGTGTGCACTCAACTTCCAGAGTTAAACCCGTGTGTGGATTCAGCAGTCTGCAAACACTTTCTCTGCAGAGTCCCAAAACAGGCGTTTTCAGCCCATTACCGGCATATGGAAGAAACAGCAGTAAGCACAGGGAAATATCTGCTTCTAAATCCAAAACGCAGCTATCTAACTGCGGTTGTCAATGTGTGCACTCAACTTCCAGAGTTAAACCCGTGTGTGGATTCAGCAGTCTGCAGAGACTTTCTCTGCAGAGTCCCAAAACAGGCGTTTTCAGCCCATTACCGGCATATGGAAGAAACAGCAGAAAGCACAGGGAAATATCTGCTTCTAAATCCAAAACGCAGCTATCTAACAGAACGGTTGTCAATGTGTGCACTCAACTTCCAGAGTTAAACCCGTGTGTGGATTCAGCAGTCTGCAAACAGTTTCTCTGCAGAGTCCCAAAACAGGCGTTTTCAGCCCATTACCGGCATATGGAAGAAACAGCAGTAAGCACAGGGAAATATCTGCTTCTAAATCCAAAACGCAGCTATCTAGCAGAACGGTTGTCAATGTGTGCACTCAACTTCCAGAGTTAAACCCGTGTGTGGATTCAGCAGTCTGCGGAGACTTTCTCTGCAGAGTCCCAAAACAGGCGTTTTCAGCCCATTACCGGCATATGGAAGAAACAGCAGTAAGCACAGGGAAATATCTGCTTCTAAATCCAAAACGCAGCTATCTAACAGAACGGTTGTCAATGTGTGCACTCAACTTCCAGAATTAAACCCGTGTGTGGATTCAGCAGTCTGCAAACACTTTCTCTGCAGAGTCCCAAAACAGGCGTTTTCAGCCCATTACCGGCATATGGAAGAAACAGCAGTAAGCACAGGGAAATATCTGCTTCTAAATCCAAAACGCAGCTATCTAACAGAACGGTTGTCAATGTGTGCACTCAACTTCCAGAGTTAAACCCGTGTGTGGATTCAGCAGTCTGCAAACACTTTCTCTGCAGAGTCCCAAAACAGGCGTTTTCAGCCCATTACCGGCATATGGAAGAAGCAGCAGTAAGCACAGGGAAATATCTGCTTCTAAATCCAAAACGCAGCTATCTAACAGAACGGTTGTCAATGTGTGCACTCAACTTCCAGAGTTAAACCCGTGTGTGGATTCAGCAGTCTGCAGAGACTTTCTCTGCAGAGTCCCAAAACAGGCGTTTTCAGCCCATTACCGGCATATGGAAGAAACAGCAGTAAGCACAGGGAAATATCTGCTTCTAAATCCCAAACGCAGCTATCTAACAGAACGGTTGTCAATGTGTGCACTCAACTTCCAGAGTTAAACCAGTGTGTGGATTCAGCAGTCTGCAAACACTTTCTCTGCAGAGTCCCAAAACAGGCGTTTTCAGCCCATTACCGGCATATGGAAGAAGCAGCAGTAAGCACAGGGAAATATCTGCTTCTAAATCCAAAACGCAGCTATCTAACAGAACGGTTGTCAATGTGTGAACTCAACTTCCAGAGTTAAACCCGTGTGTGGATTCAGCAGTCTGCAGAGACTTTCTCTGCAGAGTCCCAAAACAGGCGTTTTCAGCCCATTACCGGCATATGGAAGAAACAGCAGTAAGCACAGGGAAATATCTGCTTCTAAATCCAAAACGCAGCTATCTAACAGAACGGTTGTTAATGTGTGCACTCAACTTCCAGAGTTAAACCCGTGTGTGGATTCAGCAGTCTGCAAACACTTTCTCTGCAGAGTCCCAAAACAGGCGTTTTCAGCCCATTACCGGCATATGGAAGAAACAGCAGTAAGCACAGGGAAATATCTGCTTCTAAATCCAAAACGCAGCTATCTAACAGAACGGTTGTCAATGTGTGCACTCAACTTCCAGAGTTAAACCCGTGTGTGGATTCAGCAGTCTGCAAACACTTTCTCTGCAGAGTCCCAAAACAGGCGTTTTCAGCCCATTACCGGCATATGGAAGAAACAGCAGTAAGCACAGGGAAATATCTGCTTCTAAATCCAAAACGCAGCTATCTAACAGAACGGTTGTCAATGTGTGCACTCAACTTCCAGAGTTAAACCCGTGTGTGGATTCAACAGTCTGCAAACACTTTCTCTGCAGAGTCCCAAAACAGGCGTTTTCAGCCCATTACCGGCATATGGAAGAAACAGCAGTAAGCACAGGGAAATATCTGCTTCTAAATCCAAAACGCAGCTATCTAACAGAACGGTTGTCAATGTGTGCACTCAACTTCCAGAGTTAAACCCGTGTGTGGATTCAGCAGTCTGCAAACACTTTCGCTGCAGAGTCCCAAAACAGGCGTTTTCAGCCCATTACCGACATATGGAAGAAACAGCAGTAAGCACAGGGAAATATCTGCTTCTAAATCCAAAACGCAGCTATCTAACAGAACGGTTGTCAATGTGTGCACTCAACTTCCAGATTTAAACCCGTGTGTGGATTCAGCAGCCTGCAAACACTTTCTCTGCAGAGTCCCAAACCAGGCGTTTTCAGCCCATTACCGGCATATGGAAGAAACAGCAGTAAGCACAGGGAAATATCTGCTTCTAAATCCAAAACGCAGCTATCTAACAGAACGGTTGTCAATGTGTGCACTCAACTTCCAGAGTTAAACCCGTGTGTGGATTCAGCAGTCTGCAAACACTTTCTCTGCAGAGTCCCAAAACAGGCGTTTTCAGCCCATTACCGGCATATGGAAGAAGCAGCAGTAAGCACAGGGAAATATCTGCTTCTAAATCCAAAACGCAGCTATCTAACAGAACGGTTGTCAATGTGTGCACTCAACTTCCAGAGTTAAACCCGTGTGTGGATTCAGCAGTCTGCAGAGACTTTCTCTGCAGAGTCCCAAAACAGGCGTTTTCAGCCCATTACCGGCATATGGAAGAAACAGCAGTAAGCACAGGGAAATATCTGCTTCTAAATCCAAAACGCAGCTATCTAACAGAACGGTTGTCAATGTGTGCACTCAACTTCCAGAGTTAAACCCGTGTGTGGATTCAGCAGTCTGCAGAGACTTTCTCTGCAGAGTCCCAAAACAGGCGTTTTCAGCCCATTACCGGCATATGGAAGAAACAGCAGTAAGCACAGGGAAATATCTGCTTCTAAATCCAAAACGCAGCTATCTAACAGAACGGTTGTCAATGTGTGCACTGAACTTCCAGAGTTAAACCCGTGTGTGGATTCACCAGTCTGCAAACACTTTCTCTGCAGAGTCCCAAAACAGGCGTTTTCAGCCCATTACCGGCATATGGAAGAAGCAGCAGTAAGCACAGGGAAATATCTGCTTCTAAATCCAAAACGCAGCTATCTAACAGAACGGTTGTCAATGTGTGCACTCAACTTCCAGAGTTAAACCCGTGTGTGGATTCAGCAGTCTGCAAACACTTTCTCTGCAGAGTCCCAAAACAGGCGTTTTCAGCCCATTACCGGCATATGGAAGACACAGCAGTGAGCACAGGGAAATATCTGCTTCTAAATCCAAAATGCAGCTATCTAACAGAACGGTTGTCAATGTGTGCACTCAACTTCCAGAGTTAAACCCGTGTGTGGATTCAGCAGTCTGCAAACACTTTCTCTGCAGAGTCCCAAAACAGGCGTTTTCAGCCCATTACCGGCATATGGAAGAAGCAGCAGTAAGCACAGGGAAATATCTGCTTCTAAATCCAAAACGCAGCTATCTAACAGAACGGTTGTCAATGTGTGCACTCAACTTCCAGAGTTAAACCCGTGTGTGGATTCAGCAGTCTGCAGAGACTTTCTCTGCAGAGTCCCAAAACAGGCGTTTTCAGCCCATTACCGGCATATGGAAGAAACAGCAGTAAGCACAGGGAAATATCTGCTTCTAAATCCAAAACGCAGCTATCTAACAGAACGGTTGTCAATGTGTGCACTCAACTTCCAGAGTTAAACCCGTGTGTGGATTCAGCAGTCTGCAAACACTTTCTCTGCAGAGTCCCAAAACAGGCGTTTTCAGCCCATTACCGGCATATGGAAGAAGCAGCAGTAAGCACAGGGAAATATCTGCTTCTAAATCCAAAACGCAGCTTTCTAACAGAACGGTTGTCAATGTGTGCACTCAACTTCCAGAGTTAAACCCGTGTGTGGATTCAGCAGTCTGCAAACACTTTCTCTGCAGAGTCCCAAAACAGGCGTTTTCAGCCCATTACCGGCATATGGAAGAAGCAGCAGTAAGCACAGGGAAATATCTGCTTCTAAACCCAAAACGCAGCTATCTAACAGAACGGTTGTCAATGTGTGCACTCAACTTCCAGAGTTAAAACCCGTGTGTGGATTCAGCAGTCTGCAGAGATTTTCTCTGCAGAGTCCAAAAACAGGCGTTTTCAGCCCATTACCGGCATATGGAAGAAACAGCAGTAAGCACAGGGAAATATCTGCTTCTAAATCCAAAACGCAGCTATCTAACAGAACGGTTGTCAATGTGTGCACTCAACTTCCAGAGTTAAACCCTTGTGTGGATTCAGCAGTCTGCAAACACTTTCTCTGCAGAGTCCCAAAACAGGCGTTTTCAGCCCATTACCGGCATATGGAAGACACAGCAGTAAGCACAGGGAAATATCTGCTTCTAAATCCAAAACGCAGCTATCTAACAGAACGGTTGTCAATGTGTGCACTCAACTTCCAGAGTTAAACCCGTGTGTGGATTCAGCAGTCTGCAAACACTTTCTCTGCAGAGTCCCCAAAACAGGCGTTTTCAGCCCCTTACCGGCATATGGAAGAAGCAGCAGTAAGCACAGGGAAATATCTGCTTCTAAATCCAAAACGCAGCTATCTAACAGAACGGTTGTCAATGTGTGCACTCAACTTCCAGAGTTAAACCCGTGTGTGGATTCAGCAGTCTGCAAACACTTTCTCTGCAGAGTCCCAAAACAGGCGTTTTCAGCCCATTACCGGCATATGGAAGAAACAGCAGTAAGCACAGGGAAATATCTGCTTCTAAATCCAAAACGCAGCTATCTAACAGAACGGTTGTCAATGTGTGCACTCAACTTCCAGAGTTAAACCCGTGTGTGGATTCAGCAGTCTGCAAACACTTTCTCTGCAGAGTCCCAAAACAGGCGTTTTCAGCCCATTACCGGCATATGGAAGAAGCAGCAGTAAGCACAGGGAAATATCTGCTTCTAAATCCAAAACGCAGCTATCTAACAGAACGGTTGTCAATGTGTGCACTCAACTTCCAGAGTTAAACCCGTGTGTGGATTCAGCAGTCTGCAAACACTTTCTCTGCAGAGTCCCAAAACAGGCGTTTTCAGCCCATTACCGGCATATGGAAGAAACAGCAGTAAGCACAGTGAAATATCTGCTTCTAAATCCAAAACGCAGCTATCTAACAGAACGGTTGTCAATGTGTGCACTCAACTTCCAGAGTTAAACCCGTGTGTGGATTCAGCAGCCTGCAGAGACTTTCTCTGCAGAGTCCCAAAACAGGCGTTTTCAGCCCATTACCGGCATATGGAAGAAACAGCAGTAAGCACAGGGAAATATCTGCTTCTAAATCCAAAACGCAGCTATCTAACAGAACGGTTGTCAATGTGTGCACTCAACTTCCAGAGTTAAACCCGTGTGTGGATTCAGCAGTCTGCAAACACTTTCTCTGCAGAGTCCCAAAACAGGCGTTTTCAGCCCATTACCGGCATATGGAAGAAACAGCAGTAAGCACAGGGAAATATCTGCTTCTAAATCCAAAACGCAGCTATCTAACAGAACGGTTGTCAATGTGTGCACTCAACTTCCAGAGTTAAAACCGTGTGTGGATTCAGCAGTCTGCAAACACTTTCTCTGCAGAGTCCCAAAACAGGCGTTTTCAAGCCCATTACCGGCATATGGAAGAAACAGCAGTAAGCACAGGGAAATATCTGCTTCTAAATCCAAAACGCAGCTATCTAACAGAACGGTTGTCAATGTGTGCACTCAACTTCCAGAGTTAAACCCGTGTGTGGATTCAGCAGTCTGCAAACAGTTTCTCTGCAGAGTCCCAAAACAGGCGTTTTCAGCCCATTACCGGCATATGGAAGAAACAGCAGTAAGCACAGGGAAATATCTGCTTCTAAATCCAAAACGCAGCTATCTAACAGAATGGTTGTCAATGTGTGCACTCAACTTCCAGAGTTAAACCCGTGTGTGGATTCAGCAGTCTGCAGAGACTTTCTGTGCAGAGTCACAAAACAGGCGTTTTCAGCCCATTACCGGCATATGGAAGAAACAGCAGTAAGCACAGGGAAATATCTGCTTCTAAATCCAAAACGCAGCTATCTAACAGAACGGTTGTCAATGTGTGCACTCAACTTCCAGAGTTAAACCCGTGTGTGGATTCAGCAGTCTGCAGAGACTTTCTCTGCAGAGTCCCAAAACAGGCGTTTTCAGCCCATTACCGGCATATGGAAGAAACAGCAGTAAGCACAGGGAAATATCTGCTTCTAAATCCAAAACGCAGCTATCTAACAGAACGGTTGTCAATGTGTGCACTCAACTTCCAGAGTTAAACCCGTGTGTGGATTCAGCAGTCTGCAAACACTTTCTCTGCAGAGTCCCAAAACAGGCGTTTTCAGCCCATTACCGGCATATGGAAGAAACAGCAGTAAGCACAGGGAAATATCTGCTTCTAAATCCAAAACGCAGCTATCTAACAGAACGGTTGTCAATGTGTGCACTCAACTTCCAGAGTTAAACCCGTGTGTGGATTCAGCAGTCTGCAGAGACTTTCTCTGCAGAGTCCCAAAACAGGCGTTTTCAGCCCATTACCGGCATATGGAAGAAACAGCAGTAAGCACAGGGAAATATCTGCTTCTAAATCCAAAACGCAGCTATCTAACAGAACGGTTGTCAATGTGTGCACTCAACTTCCAGAGTTAAACCCGTGTGTGGATTCAGCAGTCTGCAAACACTTTCTCTGCAGAGTCCCAAAACAGGCGTTTTCAGCCCATTACCGGCATATGGAAGAAACAGCAGTAAGCACAGGGAAATATCTGCTTCTAAATCCAAAACGCAGCTATCTAACAGAACGGGTGTCAATGTGTGCACTCAACTTCCAGAGTTAAACCCGTGTGTGGATTCAGCAGTCTGCGGAGACTTTCTCTGCAGAGTCCCAAAACAGGCGTTTTCAGCCCTTTACCGGCATATGGAAGAAACAGCAGTAAGCACAGGGAAATATCTGCTTCTAAATCCAAAACGCAGCTATCTAACAGAACGGTTGTCAATGTGTGCACTCAACTTCCAGAGTTAAACCCGTGTGTGGATTCAGCAGTCTGCAAACACTTTCTCTGCAGAGTCCCAAAACAGGCGTTTTCAGCCCATTACCGGCATATGGAAGAAACAGCAGTAAGCACAGGGAAATATCTGCTTCTAAATCCAAAACGCAGCTATCTAACAGAACGGTTGTCAATGTGTGCACTCAACTTCCAGAGTTAAACCCGTGTGTGGATTCAGCAGTCTGCAAACACTTTCTCTGCAGAGTCCCAAAACAGGCGTTTTCAGCCCATTACCGGCATATGGAAGAAGCAGCAGTAAGCACAGGGAAATATCTGCTTCTAAATCCAAAACGCAGCTATCTAACAGAACGGTTGTCAATGTGTGCACTCAACTTCCAGAGTTAAACCCGTGTGTGGATTCAGCAGTCTGCAGAGACTTTCTCTGCAGAGTCCCAAAACAGGCGTTTTCAGCCCATTACCGGCATATGGAAGAAACAGCAGTAAGCACAGGGAAATATCTGCTTCTAAATCCAAAACGCAGCTATCTAACAGAACGGTTGTCAATGTGTGCACTCAACTTCCAGAGTTAAACCCGTGTGTGGATTCAGCAGTCTGCAAACACTTTCTCTGCAGAGTCCCAAAACAGGCGTTTTCAGCCCATTACCGGCATATGGAAGAAGCAGCAGTAAGCACAGGGAAATATCTGCTTCTAAATCCAAAACGCAGCTATCTAACAGAACGGTTGTCAATGTGTGCACTCAACTTCCAGAGTTAAACCCGTGTGTGGATTCAGCAGTCTGCAGAGACTTTCTCTGCAGAGTCCCAAAACAGGCGTTTTCAGCCCATTACCGGCATATGGAAGAAACAGCAGTAAGCACAGGGAAATATCTGCTTCTAAATCCAAAACGCAGCTATCTAACAGAACGGTTGTTAATGTGTGCACTCAACTTCCAGAGTTAAACCCGTGTGTGGATTCAGCAGTCTGCAAACACTTTCTCTGCAGAGTCCCAAAACAGGCGTTTTCAGCCCATTACCGGCATATGGAAGAAACAGCAGTAAGCACAGGGAAATATCTGCTTCTAAATCCAAAACGCAGCTATCTAACAGAACGGTTGTCAATGTGTGCACTCAACTTCCAGAGTTAAACCCGTGTGTGGATTCAGCAGTCTGCAAACACTTTCTCTGCAGAGTCCCAAAACACGCGTTTTCAGCCCATTACCGGCATATGGAAGAAACAGCAGTAAGCACAGGGAAATATCTGCTTCTAAATCCAAAACGCAGCTATCTAACAGAACGGTTGTCAATGTGTGCACTCAACTTCCAGAGTTAAACCCGTGTGTGGATTCAGCAGTCTGCAAACACTTTCTCTGCAGAGTCCCAAAACAGGCGTTTTCAGCCCATTACCGGCATATGGAAGAAACAGCAGTAAGCACAGGGAAATATCTGCTTCTAAATCCAAAACGCAGCTATCTAACAGAACGGTTGTCAATGTGTGCACTCAACTTCCAGAGTTAAACCCGTGTGTGGATTCAGCAGTCTGCAAACACTTTCGCTGCAGAGTCCCAAAACAGGCGTTTTCAGCCCATTACCGACATATGGAAGAAACAGCAGTAAGCACAGGGAAATATCTGCTTCTAAATCCAAAACGCAGCTATCTAACAGAACGGTTGTCAATGTGTGCACTCAACTTCCAGAGTTAAACCCGTGTGTGGATTCAGCAGTCTGCAAACACTTTCTCTGCAGAGTCCCCAAAACAGGCGTTTTCAGCCCATTACCGGCATATGGAAGAAACAGCAGTAAGCACAGGGAAATATCTGCTTCTAAATCCAAAACGCAGCTATCTAACAGAACGGTTGTCAATGTGTGCACTCAACTTCCAGAGTTAAACCCGTGTGTGGATTCAGCAGTCTGCAAACACTTTCTCTGCAGAGTCCCAAAACAGGCGTTTTCAGCCCATTACCGGCATATGGAAGAAGCAGCAGTAAGCACAGGGAAATATCTGCTTCTAAATCCAAAACGCAGCTATCTAACAGAACGGTTGTCAATGTGTGCACTCAACTTCCAGAGTTAAACCCGTGTGTGGATTCAGCAGTCTGCAGAGACTTTCTCTGCAGAGTCCCAAAACAGGCGTTTTCAGCCCATTACCGGCATATGGAAGAAACAGCAGTAAGCACAGGGAAATATCTGCTTCTAAATCCAAAACGCAGCTATCTAACAGAACGGTTGTCAATGTGTGCACTCAACTTCCAGAGTTAAACCCGTGTGTGGATTCAGCAGTCTGCAGAGACTTTCTCTGCAGAGTCCCAAAACAGGCGTTTTCAGCCCATTACCGGCATATGGAAGAAACAGCAGTAAGCACAGGGAAATATCTGCTTCTAAATCCAAAACGCAGCTATCTAACAGAACGGTTGTCAATGTGTGCACTCAACTTCCAGAGTTAAACCCGTGTGTGGATTCAGCAGTCTGCAAACACTTTCTCTGCAGAGTCCCAAAACAGGCGTTTTCAGCCCATTACCGGCATATGGAAGAAGCAGCAGTAAGCACAGGGAAATATCTGCTTCTAAATCCAAAACGCAGCTATCTAACAGAACGGTTGTCAATGTGTGCACTCAACTTCCAGAGTTAAACCCGTGTGTGGATTCAGCAGTCTGCAAACACTTTCTCTGCAGAGTCCCAAAACAGGCGTTTTCAGCCCATTACCGGCATATGGAAGACACAGCAGTAAGCACAGGGAAATATCTGCTTCTAAATCCAAAACGCAGCTATCTAACAGAACGGTTGTCAATGTGTGCACTCAACTTCCAGAGTTAAACCCGTGTGTGGATTCAGCAGTCTGCAAACACTTTCTCTGCAGAGTCCCAAAACAGGCGTTTTCAGCCCATTACCGGCATATGGAAGAAGCAGCAGTAAGCACAGGGAAATATCTGCTTCTAAATCCAAAACGCAGCTATCTAACAGAACGGTTGTCAATGTGTGCACTCAACTTCCAGAGTTAAACCCGTGTGTGGATTCAGCAGTCTGCAAACACTTCTCTGCAGAGTCCCAAAACAGGCGTTTTCAGCCCATTACCGGCATATGGAAGAAACAGCAGTAAGCACAGGGAAATATCTGCTTCTAAATCCAAAACGCAGCTATCTAACAGAACGGTTGTCAATGTGTGCACTCAACTTCCAGAGTTAAACCCGTGTGTGGATTCAGCAGTCTGCAAACACTTTCTCTGCAGAGTCCCAAAACAGGCGTTTTCAGCCCATTACCGGCATATGGAAGAAGCAGCAGTAAGCACAGGGAAATATCTGCTTCTAAATCCAAAACGCAGCTATCTAACAGAACGGTTGTCAATGTGTGCACTCAACTTCCAGAGTTAAACCCGTGTGTGGATTCAGCAGTCTGCAAACACTTTCTCTGCAGAGTCCCAAAACAGGCGTTTTCAGCCCATTACCGGCATATGGAAGAAGCAGCAGTAAGCACAGGGAAATATCTGCTTCTAAACCCAAAACGCAGCTATCTAACAGAACGGTTGTCAATGTGTGCACTCAACTTCCAGAGTTAAACCCGTGTGTGGATTCAGCAGTCTGCAGAGATTTTCTCTGCAGAGTCCAAAAAACAGGCGTTTTCAGCCATTACCGGCATATGGAAGAAACAGCAGTAAGCACAGGGAAATATCTGCTTCTAAATCCAAAACGCAGCTATCTAACAGAACGGTTGTCAATGTGTGCACTCAACTTCCAGAGTTAAACCCTTGTGTGGATTCAGCAGTCTGCAAACACTTTCTCTGCAGAGTCCCAAAACAGGCGTTTTCAGCCCATTACCGGCATATGGAAGACACAGCAGTAAGCACAGGGAAATATCTGCTTCTAAATCCAAAACGCAGCTATCTAACAGAACGGTTGTCAATGTGTGCACTCAACTTCCAGAGTTAAACCCGTGTGTGGATTCAGCAGTCTGCAAACACTTTCTCTGCAGAGTCCCAAAACAGGCGTTTTCAGCCCATTACCGGCATATGGAAGAAGCAGCAGTAAGCACAGGGAAATATCTGCTTCTAAATCCAAAACGCAGCTATCTAACAGAACGGTTGTCAATGTGTGCACTCAACTTCCAGAGTTAAACCCGTGTGTGGATTCAGCAGTCTGCAAACACTTTCTCTGCAGAGTCCCAAAACAGGCGTTTTCAGCCCATTACCGGCATATGGAAGAAACAGCAGTAAGCACAGGGAAATATCTGCTTCTAAATCCAAAACGCAGCTATCTAACAGAACGGTTGTCAATGTGTGCACTCAACTTCCAGAGTTAAACCCGTGTGTGGATTCAGCAGTCTGCAGAGACTTTCTCTGCAGAGTCCCAAACAGGCGTTTTCAGCCCATTACCGGCATATGGAAGAAACAGCAGTAAGCACAGGGAAATATCTGCTTCTAAATCCAAACGCAGCTATCTAACAGAACGGTTGTCAATGTGTGCACTCAACTTCCAGAGTTAAACCCGTGTGTGGATTCAGCAGTCTGCAAACAGTTTCTCTGCAGAGTCCC